>NC_088222.1:10392779-10692779 GCF_036934945.1 Oncorhynchus masou masou
GTTGGATAGATCTTTTGTAGGAAAATGTTTATTTTGAAAAGGTTTCAACTGTTGTCTTCTCGCTAGTATGGGAAAGTGTTAGGTACTGTATAAATGTTTATGTTATGGGAGATGACTTCTCAACTATTGGCAGTGTTACGTTTTATAACTGCTGCTAATGTCCATGGAATGTCTGAAGAAACTAGCCTGGTCCCAGATCTGTTTGTGCTGTCCTGTCAACTCCTATGGCTATTGCCTAGGCAGTACAAACAGATCTGGGGTCAGCTTATAAAGAAACACTTTATCTCTGCATGACTTTGTCATCCTCACAGGGTTTGGGTCAATTCTGTTTCAATTCTGTCAATTCAAGTCAGTTCTAGAATTGACTCAATTGACTGATATAGAATGGATTTGACCCAAACTCTGCTCATATTGTCAGGACAATCAGTCCAGACTAGACCACATGAGAGTAGCCTGTCTATTTCACACCTTTATTCCGTCAGTCTATGGGCCAATTCGCTCTGTTCTTTGTTTAAAGAAACCGGAGACATTTTGTTTCAGAATGTTTCGGGAATGTTTGTCTTTTCAATTTCCTTATTCTCTGGCAGCTCAGTTTTGATATTAATTGAGTTATGATGATAGCAACGTGTCTTTCTTTGCATGTACACACAGATACAGTATATAGCCTTCTGCCTTTCAATTGACCATACTGTATATCAGCCTTTTCATTTGGCCAAATTAACAAGATTACACTGGCTAATAGTTATGATTCTGGATTTCCTGAACACCAAGTGTACCATTTGGAAGGTTGTAGGATGCCAATGCATTTCTCTGATCATAGTTCAGAGTGTCAATGAACCAATAAAATAGAAAAACTTGCCTTCGCATTAAACAATGTCAATGTGAATGTGAGACTGGAATTGAAACCCATTTCCTCATTTCAGTGTCTTTACATTTCAAGATGTGTTTTACATTTGAAAAGAGAAAATTAATTGTACTAGAAAACAATCACGATACTGTACATTTTTATTTCCATGTTTTTTGTTGTCATGTTATGTATTTCATACAAGGACACATTGTTTTTGGAAGTCACTTTTTTATTCTCTGAAAATGACATTTGAATCTATTTGTGTAGAGCTCAACATGCATGAGAGAAGCTGTCAATGGTTCTTATTTGTTTCTTAGAATGTGTCTTGCTGCTTGTTCGCTAGAGATGTCGGATGTTTGTGTAGAAGCAGTTCTTGATGTCAATAATAAATTCTGAATTCTGCCCCTAATGTCTACTGCACATGACCAGGCATCAGTCCCACCTTGGGAAATACTCTCTCTACTGCCATCTCATCTCAATGCTGAGATAAACCACTATATGATACAGTGATGAGCTTTCTTCCACCATGTAGTATTTTACCCATCAAGCCTGTTCCTGTCAGTGCAGATGAAGGGAAGGAGAGGACGGATGTTTAAGCAATTAGAACAGCTGACTGAGTCTTCTCTTCCCTGCTACAGACTCCTTTCTCTTCCCTGCTACAGACTCTCCTTTCTCTTCCCTGCTACTGACTGTCTCTCCTTTCTCTTCCCTGCTACTGACTGTCTCTCCTTTCTCTTCCCTGCTACAGACTGTCTCTCCTTTCCCCTTCCTGCTACAGACTGTCTCTCCTTTCTCTTCCCTGCTACTGACTGTCTCTCCTTTCTCTTCCCTGCTACAGACTGTCTCTCCTTTCCCCTTCCTGCTACAGACTGTCTCTCCTTTCTCTTCCCTGCTACTGACTGTCTCTCCTTTCTCTTCCCTGCTACTGACTGTCTCTCCTTTCTCTTCCCTGCTACAGACTGTCTCTCCTTTCCCCTTCCTGCTACAGACTGTCTCTCCTTTCTCTTCCCTGCTACTGACTGTCTCTCCTTTCTCTTCCCTGCTACAGACTGTCTCTCCTTTCTCTTCCCTGCTACAGACTGTCTCTCCTTTCTCTTCCCTGCTACAGACGGTCTCTCCTTTCTCTTCCCTGCTACAGACTGTCTCTCCTTTCTCTTCCCTGCTACTGTCTCTCCTTTCTCTTCCCTGCTACTGACTGTCTCTCCTTTCTCTTCCCTGCTACAGACTGTCTCTCCTTTCTCTTCCCTGCTACAGACTGTCTCTCCTTTCTCTTCCCTGCTACTGTCTCTCCTTTCTCTTCCCTGCTACTGACTGTCTCTCCTTTCTCTTCCCTGCTACAGACTGTCTCTCCTTTCTCTTCCCTGCTACAGACTGTCTCTCCTTTCTCTTCCCTGCTACAGACGGTCTCTCCTTTCTCTTCCCTGCTACAGACTGTCTCTCCTTTCTCTTCCCTGCTACTGTCTCTCCTTTCTCTTCCCTGCTACTGACTGTCTCTCCTTTCTCTTCCCTGCTACAGACTGTCTCTCCTTTCTCTTCCCTGCTACAGACTGTCTCTCCTTTCTCTTCCCTGCTACAGACTCTCTCCTTTCTCTTCCCTGCTACAGACTCCTTTCTCTTCCCTGCTACTGTCTCTCCTTTCTCTTCCCTGCTACTGACTGTCTCTCCTTTCTCTTCCCTGCTACAGACTGTCTCTCCTTTCTCTTCCCTGCTACAGACGGTCTCTCCTTTCTCTTCCCTGCTACAGACTGTCTCTCCTTTCTCTTCCCTGCTACTGTCTCTCCTTTCTCTTCCCTGCTACTGACTGTCTCTCCTTTCTCTTCCCTGCTACAGACTGTCTCTCCTTTCTCTTCCCTGCTACAGACGGTCTCTCCTTTCTCTTTCCTGCTACAGACTGTCTCTCCTTTCTCTTCCCTGCTACTGTCTCTCCTTTCTCTTCCCTGCTACTGACTGTCTCTCCTTTCTCTTCCCTGCTACAGACTGTCTCTCCTTTCTCTTCCCTGCTACAGACTGTCTCTCCTTTCTCTTCCCTGCTACTGTCTCTCCCTTCTCTTCCCTGCTACTGACTGTCTCTCATTTCTCTTCCCTGCTACAGACTGTCTCTCCTTTCTCTTCCCTGCTACTGTCTCTCCTTTCTCTTCCCTGCTATAGACGGTCTCTCCTTTCTCTTCCCTGCTACAGACTGTCTCTCCTTTCTCTTCCCTGCTACTGACTGTCTCTCCTTTCTCTTCCCTGCTACTGTCTCTCCCTTCTCTTCCCCGCTACTGTCTCTCCTTTCTCTTCCCTGCTACAGACGGTCTCTCCTTTCTCTTCCCTGCTACTGTCTCTCCTTTCTCTTCCCTGCTACTGTCTCTCCTTTCTCTTCCCTGCTACAGACTGTCTCTCCTTTCTCTTCCCTGCTACAGACTGTCTCTCCTTTCTCTTCCCTGCTACAGACTCTCTCCTTTCTCTTCCCTGCTACAGACTGTCTCTCATTTCTCTTCCCTGCTACTGACTGTCTCTCATTTCTCTTCCCTGCTACTGACTGTCTCTCCTTTCTCTTCCCTGCTACAGACGGTCTCTCCTTTCTCTTCCCTGCTACTGTCTCTCCTTTCTCTTCCCTGCTACTGTCTCTCCTTTCTCTTCCCTGCTATAGACGGTCTCTCCTTTCTCTTCCCTGCTACAGACTGTCTCTCCTTTCTCTTCCCTGCTACTGTCTCTCCTTTCTCTTCCCTACTACAGACTGTCTCTCCTTTCTCTTCCCTGCTACAGACTCTCTCCTTTCTCTTCCCTGCTATTGTCTCTCCTTTCTCTTCCCTGCTACTGTCTCTCCTTTCTCTTCCCTGCTACAGACTGTCTCTCCTTTCTCTTCCCTGCTACTGACTGTCTCTCCTTTCTCTTCCCTGCCACTGACTGTCTCTCCTTTCTCTTCCCTGCTACAGACTGTCTCTCCTTTCTCTTCCCTGCTACAGACTCTCTCCTTTCTCTTCCCTGCTACAGACTGTCTCTCCTTTCTCTTCCCTGCTACTGACTGTCTCTCCTTTCTCTTCCCTGCTACTGTCTCTCCTTTCTCTTCCCTGCTACTGACTGTCTCTCCTTTCTCTTCCCTGCTACTGACTGTCTCCTTTCTCTTCCCTGCTACTGTCTCTCCTTTCTCTTCCCTGCTACTGACTGTCTCCTTTCTCTTCCCTGCTAGACTGTCTCTCCTTTCTCTTCCCTGCTACTGTCTCTCCTTTCTCTTCCCTGCTACAGACTGTCTCCTTTCTCTTCCCTGCTACTGACTGTCTCCTTTCTCTTCCCTGCTACTGTCTCTCCTTTCTCTTCCCTGCTACTCTCTCTCCTTTCTCTTCCCTGCTACTGTCTCTCCTTTCTCTTCCCTGCTACTGTCTGTCTCTCCTTTCTCTTCCCTGCTACAGACTGTCTCTCCTTTCTCTTCCCTGCTACACACTGTCTCTCCCGTCTCTTCCCTGCTACAGACTGTCTCTCCCGTCTCTTCCCTGCTACAGACTGTCTCTCCCGTCTCTTCCCTGCTACTGTCTGTCTCTCCTTTCTCTTCCCTGCTACAGACTCTCTCCTTTCTCTTCCCTGCTACAGACTGCCTCTCCTTTCTCTTCCCTGCTACAGACTGTCTCTCCCGTCTCTTCCCTGCTACAGACTGTCTCTCCCGTCTCTTCCCTGCTACAGACTGCCTCTCCTTTCTCTTCCCTGCTACAGACTGTCTCTCCCGTCTCTTCCCTGCTACAGACTGCCTCTCCTTTCTCTTCCCTGCTACAGACTGTCTCTCCTTTCTCTTCCCTGCTACAGACTGTCTCTCCCGTCTCTTCCCTGCTACAGACTGTCTCTCCCATCTCTTCTCTGCTATGGTCTCTTTCTCTCCTCACTCTTCGCTTCAATGCTGTATGGTGTACGTTAATCCCATCCAAAGGTGTCATTAGCACACGCAGTGATACATGTGTTGACGTCAAGCAAGCAGCTTTCAGACTTCTTAACTGCCAATTACATCCATGTTATGAGTCACATTTGACCTTCAACACACATGATGTACTAATTTCCTGTCCAAAATGCGTAGTTGGTCTTCATGGGATTTGAATTTCAATTAGATTGGATTAGACTGACAACTTAGTGACACCGTAACATTTGAATTCAAGCCTGTATGGCCTCACTAATCAATCAATATTATGAGAGAAGATCGTTATTGCTTCATGAATGAACGTTTGAATGAATGATAATTGTGATGAAAGAACCATTACATGTACCTGTTTGATCAAAAGCCATTGACAGCTGGTTTAGAGTGCCAGGGGACTGGTCACTCACATCCATGTGTGAAGCCACCAATTACCACACTGATTGGTCAAGCTACAGATTACCTAACAGGAAGTCATCATCGCTTCCACTGTGACCATGTAACTCTTAACATTATTTAAAGGTCCTAGTCACGAAATGGAAGGATGCTATCCTCCCCAAGATGGTGCTACTGTGGAGGGCTTGTTGTTTGGTCCACTGCTTAACGTTGTGTTCTTTAGCAGTATATTCCATGAATGTCTCTGAGAAATGCACGCAGGACACCAGGACTTTTCTCTCAGAGCTAAACAAGGACCTGCCCAGTGAATATGCTGCTTTAAGTGAGTACTTGACCTCTATTTAAAAAAATATATATGTTTAAATTAAATTCTTATTGTTGACGTGGGGCGGCAGGTAGCCTTGTGGTTAGAGTGTAGAGGCGTCAGGTCGTCTAGTGGTTAGAGTGTAGAGGTGGCAGGTAGCCTTGTGGTTTAGAGTGTAGAGGCGGCAGGTAGTCTAGTGGTTAGAGTGTAGAGGCGTCAGGTAGCCTAGTGGTTAGAGTGTAGAGGCGTCAGGTAGCCTAGTGGTTAGAGTGTAGAGGTGGCAGGTAGCCTAGTGGTTAGAGTGTAGAGGCGTCAGGTAGTCTAGTGGTTAGAGTGTAGAGGCGTCAGGTAGCCTAGTGGTTAGAGTGTAGAGGAGGCAGGTAGCCTAGTGGTTAGAGTGTAGAGGCGTCAGGTAGCCTAGTGGTTAGAGTGTAGAGGAGGCAGGTAGCCTAGTGGTTAGAGTGTAGAGGCGGCAGGTATCCTAGTGGTTAGAGTGTAGAGGCGTCAGGTAGTCTAGTGGTTAGAGTGTTGAGGAGGCAGGTAGCCTAGTGGTTAGAGTGTAGAGGCGTCAGGTAGCCTAGTGGTTAGAGTGTAGAGGAGGCAGGTAGCCTAGTGGTTAGAGTGTAGAGGCGTCAGGCAGTCTAGTGGTTAGAGTGTAGAGGCGTCAGGTAGCCTAGTGGTTAGAGTGTAGAGGCGTCAGGTATCCTAGTGGTTAGAGTGTAGAGGCGTCAGGTAGCCTAGTGGTTAGGGTGTAGAGGCAGCAGGTAGCCTAGTGGTTAGAGTGTAGAGGCGGCAGGTATCCTAGTTGGTAGAGTGTAGAGGCGGCAGGTAGTCTAGTGGTTAGAGCATTGGGCCAGTAACCGAAAGGTTGCTGGAACAAATTCTGAGCTGACGAGGTAAAAATCTGTCGTTCTTCCCCTGAACAAGGCAGTTAACCCACTATTCCCTGGTAGTCCATCATTGTAAATAACCATTTGTTCTTAACTGACTTAAATAAAGGTTACATTTAAAATAAAATGTGATTGAAGAAAGATAGGACTGACTATTTGCTATGTTTTCACTTGTCTGAAGTTTAACAAGGGGCTTAATAGGATCCTTCTCAGATTTCTCTGTAATTCTCAGGGTCTGGTTGCTTACAACAAATATTTTTGGGGCAAACCTTTTTTAATGTTAATTAAATTAATAGTTATTTATTTCTATAACAACATGAATTGTCAGAGACATGACTGCATTAGTTTTTAAAACAACATGTCTTGTCAGAGACATGACTGCATTAGTTTTTAAAACAACATGTCTTGTCAGAGACATGACTGCATTAGTTTTAAAACAACATGTATTGTCAGAGACATGAATGCATTAGTTTTAAAACAACATGTATTGTCAGAGACATGACTGCATTAGCTTTAAAACAACATTTCCAAAACATTTCAAAAGATATCTCGTAGCTTAGCGTAGCAATCACTCATTGGTTATGTGCATGTTTTGTGTCCATCTAGTGTATGATGCCTTTGGGAAGATGGGTAGTGATGTGTTGGGGGGCAATGTGAACAGGCCTGGGTCTCTCCAGGAGTGTCTGTCTGTCCAGGGACCCTCCTTTACTGGACAGTACTGCCAGGTCTTCCTCAAACAAGTGAGGAAATAAACCCTTCTTTTTTTATATGTATAGTCACACTGCTACAACTCTCTACTGTAGTATTTAATTATATCATATGTTATTGTATTCTATTTGATTCTAACTAGAGTATGTACATTCAGATGAATGTATTACGGTACTATAATGTTGTTCTGACACAGGACCCAATCCAGTACTTTGTTGGAATTTGTGTTCCTGATACCTGTGTGGAAGAAGAGGTTCAGACACTAGTTGTTTACGGTCAGTAGCTTTGTCATTTATAATTATCCATAAAGCATTTATAAACAGTTATAAGCATGTATTATGTTGTTATTATGACTTGCACCCATTGTGTCTGTGTCCCCAGAGACCTTCCAGCAGGCCAGGACCTCCCTGATCCCTCCAGTACCGTCCACCCTACTGGCCCAGTCCACTCAGGGCCTGTTCATGACCCAGTGTCTGTCCCGTACTAGTGCTCCAGACCTGTCTGTTGTCACCTGCCTGTGAGTACAGTTCACCCTAACCTCTGACACCTAACCCTGCCACTGACCCCTGTGTCTAACTCATACTGGTTCTCCAGACCTGTCTGTTGTCGTGACTTTACTTTCATTAATCTGATGACTGTTATTTATTCAATCCACTAACTATGTTTAATTGTTACCCGATTAAATTAATAATGTAACAATTAACTCATTAGGATTTGGGGCACCACGGAATAAGTTGTTTAACGAGTTACCATCTCTCAAATTAAACTCCAGAAGATCTATAAATTACATATTGATAACAGTCATTTATTAATCATTACCTCATATCGGTCTCATAATCTGAACGATCGCAAACTTCTTGGATCTGCAAAAACCCCAGCTTTACTGATAATTCCGTGCCACACTATCAGCTAACTAAATAATAATACAGAATAAACACACACACTTACATGAGACAAAGGTCCCTAGTGGACTGACAAGATATGACGGCTTGTTAAAAGAGAGAGAGAGAGAGAGAGAGAGAGACAGAGACAGAGAGAGAGACAGAGACAGAGAGAGAGACAGAGACAGAGACAGAGACAGAGACAGAGAGAGAGAGAGAGACAGAGAGACAGAGAGAGAGACGTATTTGGAAACTACCCTCAAAGTAATCCTAATACCTTGCACACCTTGAACCACCACCCGTTTGGAGTAAGAAATCATTAATGTATTTATGTGTGATTGCCGTCGTTTGTCGTCTTGCACTGGTGAAACCAACCTTTCTTGAAAGGGGTTATTTGGCTCTGTATTCACTCACCTCACTTATAAGGCTCTGATTGTCCACCAGAGGTCACAATGTCCTTAATTTCAGTTGTCCGGTCACCAGTGTTGTCTTCGTTCAGAACTTTTTCTTAGCTCATGTGAATAGTCAGAATTTAACCACTTTACATGCGCAGCTGCGGTGACACCGGTGGGGTCCTGTGCGTTTATCTTCTTCATCTCGTGTTGAGGTTAATTTCTAACCATTTCAAACATGTGGACCACGGTCTCACGTCTTTCCCGTCTGATGTTAATTTCTCTTCCAAGCCTTTATGTACTCTGCGTAAAAGTGAAATTCCATCATCCTGACACGATCTCTGAGCTCCCTTGGTGGCTAGGCTACTTACTGGTGCAAAGTATCATCAAAACTATGATCTTGTTAGAAAACAAAAACTGCATTAACTATCTTAACAAAAATATTTTCATCATTGTTCATGTCTCACCACAACGTATAAGATGAAAACTTGACATAAAAAGTGTATACTTTTCAAGTTACAGTATTTTCGTTATACCATATGTATTTAAAAAAATATATGACATCACAAAATAGATGTTACTTTTCTGGGTACAGAGAGAGTTCTGCTTCTTAAAATGTGAGGTGTCAAAAAGCAGCACAGCCCCCCTCCCCTCTTACAGTATGTGGGTGAGAGAGGGCCTGGTTATTTGTCAACCATGCCAAGCTGATCTGAGCCCTTGGATCCTCATGTGTAGTCATGACACTGTTGTCACCTGCCTGTACGTCATAACTCTAACCCCAACCATATCGAATCTGCGTGGATGGAATACTTACAAAAATGATTTAATTCTGAGTATCTAACTAACATCCCCAGATAGTTAAAAAAAACTAAATCCAAAGTCCAAGAAAGTGATTTGGGATGTCTGACTCTGTCCCTGTCTGTCCGTCAGGTTTGTCTGACTCTGTCCCCATCCGTCCATCAGGTTAGTCTGACTCTGTCCCCATCCGTCCATCAGGTTTGTCTGACTCTGTCCCCATCCGTCCATCAGGTTTGTGTGTTGTGCGTTGGTGGCCGTCCCCTTGACTGCAACCCTGTTCGTGGCCATAGTGAGATGGCAGAGAAACAGAGAGGTCGGCCCTGGAGTGGAGTCTTGTTCTCTGAAAACCAGGGACCCAAACCTCTACGGGACGCTGATGTCTAATGGCACGTCCAGTGTTAGAGCCAGTAACAACAGCTGCTCTGGACAACTGGACAGCCAGATGGAGCACTACACAGAGGAGGAAGTAGAGGAGGAGGAAGTGGAGGAGGAGGAGGGCAGTAAGAAGAGCAAGTACAACATGTTTTAGAATAGTCTGCACCGCAAATCTACAAACACACTGGACTACTGATGCTTTGTCTGGGATATATTATTCACATTTATTCATTACTGGAGCTCTTTATAGTTTCCTGAATATGTTTTATTGCAGGTGAAAAAGTGTCATTGCATACATCAACAAAACAAACTGTACACTGGGTGGATTTGGTGCATCATTCCTAACTAACTAACCCACACTCCTGCTGTCTGCCTACAGGTTGTATGTACTCCTGGCTCCAGACCTTCTCCTTCCAGGCCTGTAGCCAGGAGGTCCTCTCTACAGCTAGCCCAGGTGGAGGCTACTCCTCCCTGAATGGAATCCGCATCTTTAGCCTTCTATGGATAATCTGTGGACACACTGTCCAGCTCAGCGCCTGGAACAACCTAGGTATGTCTCAGAGGAAATTCTCATTCTCTGTACTGTAGCGGATTGTTGCGAATGGCCACAGTGTAAAACACCCCTTGCAGATCTCAAACCCACGTCTCCCAGCTTGTAGGCAGACCTGCCAACCACTGTTCCAATAAGGGTTAGCCCCTTTGGGATGGATGGTAACAGGCAAGGTTCATTACACTGCTGTCTACCTTAGAACTTCAATTAACAGCCCGGACTTTTATTTGCTTCAATCAATGAACACAACTGTCGCTTATTAGAGACATGCTTCAATTTGAACCCATTGTGCTTGAGGAAAAGCCATTGCGCTCTAGGAATTTGTCAAGCCAGCCAGCACTAGCAGCGAAGTCAGAGGCCCCACTGTCACTCACGGTGGCGTAGATGTAATTTGCTTTCACCCTGATCATCTTGCTGGACACCCGGAGTCGGCTTTTGCGGGGAATATCAGAGTGGTGTCCATGGTAACCTCATAAACCATTTATTTAGATCCTCCGTTTATTTGAAACAGGCGTTTATTTACTGAAACATGTGCCGATGCCCAGCTTTTAAAAGGGACAGGCGGCTATTTCAGACTCAGCGTTTGATAGATATATTTTTTTACGGTATACTATCCTATCTACAATACTTGATGAATGAATTGGATATTAATATCAGCTATTTACAGATATAGATATGCAATGAACTGATTACAGATAATGAAAAGAGATGGAAAGGGACAGTGGAGAAAAACCCTCTGCATGTGTTTGCCTTCAGTGGACCTGTTTATCTGGCTGTGGATACCTTTCTGCTCCTCGGGTGAGAACACAGCCCAGTTCAACTCCACCCGTAGCACACTTTCTTCTATCTAGAACCTTGAAAAGTTCTTCGGCTGTCCCCATAGGAGAACATTTTGAAGAACACTTTTTGGTTGCAGGTAGAACCCTTTTGTGTTCCATGTAGAACCCTTTCTAAATAGGGTTCTACATGGAAACCAAAATGGTTCTACCTGGAACCAAAAAAGATGATCCTATGGGGAAAGATGAAGAACCCTTTTTTCTAAGAGTGTACTGCATATATGCATCCTTCCTTCCTCATCTTCCTTGAAGTAATCACTGATCTGCACCTGTCTGGTCCGTGTCCCAGAGGTCTTTTGAGTGCAAGGTCCCTGCTGGGGTCCATTCAGAGAGCGGAGGACAAACTGAGTCCAGGTCTGGTGGCCAACTTCCTCTTCAAGAGGTTTAAAAGGTATCTCCATCAGTCCTCAACTTTTATTGAACCAGGAGAGACCCTGAATGCTATGTGTAAGGGTGACCTGGATCACTGAAATCATTACAGTATGTTTATAGAACTGCAACACCAATCTGCTGTATGTTTTGTACTCTTCTTTGCTGATCATTGTTGATTTGTTTTTGTCCTGCCCTCCCTCCCAGAGTCCAGCCGCTGCACCTCTTCATCGTGTGTCTCGCTATCGGCCTCTTCTCCGTGGTCCAGAGAGGTGCATTCTGGTTCATCGCCGAGGATGAGATCATCAACTGTAAAAAGTACTGGTGGTCCAACCTGCTACTGGTCAACAACCTCTTCACCATCACTGACATAGTGAGAATGACCCCGACCCCTGACCCTGACCCTAACACTAAACCTAACCCCTAACCTAACCACTACTCTAACCCCTAACCTAACCTTAACCCTAACCCTAGCTTACTACTGGTCAACAACCTCTTCACCACCATTTGACATAGTGAGAATGACCCCGACCCCTGACCCTAACCACTACACTAAACCTAACCCCTACCCTACCCTAATCTGGATGTCATAAGGTGAATTCACCAATTTGTAAGTCGCTCTGGATAAGAGCGTCTGCCAAATGTCTTAAATGTAAAATGTAAATGTAACCACTACTCTAACCCCTAACCTAACCTTAACCCTAACTTACTACTGGTCAACAACCTCTTCACCACCATTTGACATAGTGAGCCTTTTAGGTAACCTGTGACTGTCATTGCTTTAGCAGTAGTAGTACTACACTGAAATGTTCGGACTGGTAGTAGCCAATACAATACAATGCAACTTTATTAATCCCAGAAGGGCAATTCGTTCAAGGCTGACAGGGTGCTTCAGACAGGACAAACACACACAGACTGTAAAAACAATATGTAAAACAATATATTTTATTAAAGATGACTGTTGGTTTTGACTGAGATAATGTAGAGGTAATCTGTCATTATCTACGACGGTTGGTTATGACTGAGATAATGTAGAGGTTGTCGTGGAAAATTGTTTCAGAAATATAATACTCTCAGAAGAACTTTGTGAATTCAATGTAGACTTTAATACAAGTTATTAAAAGCCGTGCTGGTCCGCGGAACAGCCGCCCCTTCTTAGCACTGGTCTGCTTTTATACATACATAGTGTTTGTGTACATCACATATGTAAATGAAGTTACTCCCCCTTAGTATCTGCTTTTGGTTACAACGATGGCAGAACTCTTTTCATGTTCTAAAAATAATGTATGTACTGCATGCTTATGTTTTACGTGTTAGTCATCAGTTATCTTGCCTACATCTTTCTTCCTGTATCCTGCTGACCACAGCACGTTCAGCTGTCATGAATGCACGTATGGTCTTGGTTAATGTATTCTTTCAAAAATAGAGTATGGTCTGGGTGTCATGTGGCCTGGATATCATCTTCTCTTAATGTGCATGTCCTTGCTACTTCAGCCCAGCAGCCAAACCTATCTACATGCAATGCTGAGCTTTCCCCGATGATTCGCGCCAACATAATTCCCCCTCTGAGACTGAACAGTCTCACATAAAAACACTTTAAAACACCAAATATGTTACATTTTTCTTTTCCTCCAACTAATTTTACCAAGGTGGTGATTTTTCATATACGTTTATTTTCCCGTCTTTTGACGCTAATAACAAATCATCCACGTATTTTATCACCACAGAAACTATTGTTTTAATGCAAAATGATTCCAAGTGAGACCATTAGTAAATCCCATCGGTAAATCACTTAGTCAGGTAAAAACGTGATCTAGTACGTATTTCATCACATATAAACTGTAATTTCCATGAACCATTTATTGATCGATCAGAGACTATACACCGCTTGATGAAAATGTCATTCTTACTAACCTCAAAACGATGAGTTGTTGCTTTTTTGAAAAAGAAGCAAACTCCTGTGTAGCGGCATTCTCTGCTACCGCACTAAATTCACCTCACACTCATTCTTCCCATACCCATTAGCTCCTCATCTAAAACAGGGGCTATTTCTTACGCTGAGATATTCTCTATAGCTCTGCTGACCACTCGCACGTCTGCGAGGGCAAGCAGATACATATCTGTCCCCTATCGTAATGTATTTTCTGATGGTAGAATGTTAACATCAAAACGCTGGTAAATTGAGCTTGTTGTTATGGTTTTATGTGATCGTTCCAATTCATAATTGCCTCCCTTAATTGTTTATTTTATTTATCCTGTTTACCGGGTAATGTTGCCCTACATTATCCAGTTTGCTCTTTCATATTCAAGCCGAATTGGTAGAATTAACGTGCACTTCTTTCAGCGACTCCATGGCTTTATTAAATTTGGTTATCTGTATATTCCAGGGAGAAACAGTCCGTATGTTTCCATGCCACTATTTATTAATGATTTATTTATTTTTGCTCAGGGGGTGCCTCGCCCCGACGATCTCTACTGGTGTTCTATTCATTTTTTCAGTTGTCTACTGTCTCTTTTAACTTTACCAAGTGTTTTAATTCTATCTGATACTTTTTCCTTTTAATTTAATTGTTTATAATATCTACACTTTTTATTTATTGGTTCTTACTTCTTATATTCTATTTCACTGTTTTTTATTGTTTTTTATTCCTAATTTATCCTATCTTGATAATTTTCTCCAGTCCCACTCTGCCATGACTGTTGGTTGAGATAATGTAGAGGTCATCTGTCATTATCTATGACTGTTGGTTATGACTGAGATAATGTAGAGGTCATCTGTCATTATCTATGACTGTTGGTTGAGATAATGTAGAGGTCATCTGTCATTATCTATGACTGTTGGTTATGACTGAGATAATGTAGAGGTCATCTGTCATTATCTATGACTGTTGGTTATGACTGAGATAATGTAGAGGTCATCTGTCATTATCTATGACTGTTGGTTATGACTGAGATAATGTAGAGGTCATCTGTCATTATCTATGACTGTTGGTTATGACTGAGATAATGTAGAGGTCATCTGTCATTATCTATGACTGTTGGTTATGACTGAGATAATGTAGAGGTCATCTGCCTCTACAGTGTGCTCCATGGACCTGGTATCTGTCCCTGGATTTCCAGTTCTATGCAACAACCCCCCTGCTCATCTACCTCTATAGGCTGTAAGTCATTCACAATGCAAAATGGCTATTCTAATGATCATTCTATTTATTTCTCAATAAATGTTCTTCTCTCTGTTGTCTTTCAGGAACAAAGGTGTTCTGGTTGGTGTGGCTTCAGCTCTGCTGTTTCTGTCCAGTTTGACTAGCGCTGTTCTCACTGCCCTACTGCACCTACCAGTTCACCAGCCTACCACACTGTAAGTTCACTAGCCTACCACACTGTAATTTACCCAGACTACCACACTGTAAATTCACCAGACTACCACACTGTAAATTACCCAGACTACCACACTGTAAATTCACCAGACTACCACACTGTAAATTCACCAGACTACCACACTGTAAATTACCCAGACTACCACACTGTAAGTTCACCAGACTACCACACTGTAAATTCACCAGACTACCACACTGTAAGTTACCCAGACTACCACACTGTAAATTACAGACTACCACACTGTAAATTACCCAGACTACCACACTGTAAATTCACTAGACTACCACACTGTAAGTTCACCAGACTACCACACTGTAAGTTCACCGGACTACCACACTGTAAGTTACCCAGACTACCACACTGTAAGTTACCCAGACTACCACAATGTAAGTTCACCAGACTACCACACTGTAAATTACACAGACTACCACACTGTAAATTCACCAGCCTACCACACTGTAATTTACCCAGAATACCACACTGTAAATTACCCAGAATAACACAATGTAAATGACCCAGAATACCACACTGTAAGATCAACTGGTAACACTTTAACAATAATTAATCAGTTCAAAAGCACAATGAAGCTTTCATTGACCCATTACAAGACCTACATAAATCATTAAAAAATGATTTGTAAGAAAATGTGATATTATATCAACTCAAACCAGATCAACCGTTACAGATATGAATCACCCAAAATGTCCAGTAGAATATGTATTCTTTTCCAACACTGCCATTATTGTTTATGTTGTATATGGTCCAGAAAATATGAAAACTACTTCCAGTATTACTACAATAAACCCTACACCAGATACGGGCCCTACCTGATTGGGATTCTGGCAGGGATAAGCATGACAACCAAGAAAGGCCACCTTTTAAAACATCAGGTAATCATGTTAATTAACTGAATAATCTTTACACTCAGTGAACTCACTTACCTACCTTTAAAATTTTGTGAACAAGGTTCACCCACCTTTTAATGCTATATAAGTGTTTGTTTTTTTTTGCATTAAGGTTTACCTACCTGTGTTATTTTCAACACTACAGCCCTGTTTCGTTTCAATAACATCTCTCTCTCTCTCTCTCTCTCTCTCTCTCTCTCCTCTCCTCTCCTCTCCTCTCCTCTCCTCTCCTCTCCTCTCCTCTCCTCTCCTCTCCTCTCCTCTCCTCTCCTCTCCTCTCCTCTCCTCTCCTCTCCTCTCCTCTCCTCTCCTCTCCTCTCCTCTCCTCTCCTCTCCTCTCCTGTGTCTGTGTAACAACTCAGTGGCAGGCTGCAGTAGGTTGGTTCTGCTGCCTGTCAGTCATGGCGATATTGGTAGGCTTGGCCTATGTCCTCCGGGATGTCCCACCCCAGCCGTCCGCGCCTCACGCCCTCTACCAGGGGATCCATCGCTCCCTCTGGGCCCTGGCCGTGGCCTGGATCATACTGGCCTGTGAGGAGGGATATGGAGGTGAGACCTGAGCACTGACAACCCACCTCCCACACGTCCCAGACATACCATTCTGAACAGATCGAGTGCTCGGAGTCTTTGCTGACCATGTGATCTGACCGGTAAAAATCATGGTCCCTAGTCGTTTTCTATGTAAGAGTCTTCGTTAAATCCTTTAGCAAAGGATCAGAGGTTTTCGTCATGTGATCAGGTAACATTCCTGCCCCTAAAAAAAAACATGTCTTCAGTAACTACCCAAACTGGCTCCAGTAACTACCCAGTCTCCAGTAACTACCCAGTCTCCAGTAACTACCCAGTCTCCAGTAACTACCCAAACTGGCTCCAGTAACTACCCAGTCTCCAGTAACTACCCAGTCTCCAGTAACTACCCAGTCTCCAGTAACTACCCAGTCTCCAGTAACTACCCAAACTGGCTCCAGTAACTACCCAGTCTCCAGTAACTACCCAGTCTCCAGTAACTACCCAGTCTCCAGTAACTACCCAGTCTCCAGTAACTACCCAGTCTTCAGTAACTACCCAGTCTCCAGTAACTACCCAGTCTCCAGTAACTATCCAGTCTCCAGTAACTATCCAGTCTCCAGTAACTACCCAGTCTCCAGTAACTACCCAGTCTCCAGTAACTACCCAGTCTCCAGTAACTACCCAGTCTTCAGTAACTACCCAGTCTCCAGTAACTACCCAGTCTCCATTAACTATCCAGTCTCCAGTAACTATCCAGTCTCCAGTAACTATCCAGTCTCCAGTAACTACCCAGTCTCCAGTAACTATCCAGTCTCCAGTAACTACCCAGTCTCCAGTAACTACCCAGTCTCCAGTAACTACCCAGTCTCCAGTAACTACCCAGTCTCCAGTAACTACCCAGTCTCCAGTAACTACCCAGTCTCCAGTAACTATCCAGTCTCCAGTAAGTACCCAGTCTCCAGTAACTACCCAGTCTCCAGTAACTACCCAGTCTCCAGTAACTACCCAGTCTCCAGTAACTATCCAGTCTCCAGTAACTACCCAGTCTCCAGTAATTATCCAGTCTCCAGTAACTACCCAGTCTCCAGTAACTACCCAGTCTCCAGTAACTACCCAGTCTCCAGTAACTACCCAGTCTCCAGTAACTGGATGTCAGAAGGTGAATTCACCAATTTGTAAGTCGCTCTGGATAAGAGCGTCTGCTAAATGACTTAAATGTAAATGTAACTATCCAGTCTCCAGTAACTACCCAGTCTCCAGTAACTACCCAGTCTCCAGTAACTATCCAGTCTCCAGTAGCTACCCAGTCTCCAGTAGCTACCCAGTCTCCAGTAACTACCCAGTCTCCATTAACTATCCAGTCTCCAGTAACTACCCAGTCTCCAGTAACTATCCAGTCTCCAGTAACTATCCAGTCTCCAGTAACTACCCAGTCTCCAGTAACCATCCAGTCTTCAGTAACTATCCAGTCTCCAGTAACTACCCAGTCTTCAGTAACTACCCAGTCTCCAGTAACTACCCAGTCTCCAGTAACTACCCAGTCTCCAGTAGCTACCCAGTCTCCAGTAACTACCCAGTCTCCAGTAACTACCCAGTCTCCAGTAACTACCCAGTCTCCAGTAACTATCCAGTCTCCAGTAACTACCCAGTCTCCAGTAACTACCCAGTCTCCAGTAGCTACCCAGTCTCCAGTAGCTACCCAGTCTCCAGTAACTACCCAGTCTTCAGTAACTACACAGTCTCCAGTAACTACCCAGTCTCCAGTAGCTACCCAGTCTCCAGTAGCTACCCAGTCTCCAGTAACTACCCAGTCTTCAGTAACTACCCAGTCTTCAGTAACTACACAGTCTCCAGTAACTACCCAGTCTCCAGTAACTATCCAGTCTCCAGTAACTACCCAGTCTCCAGTAACTACACAGTCTCCAGTAACTACCCAGTCTCCAGTAACTACCCAGTCTCCAGTAACTACCCAGTCTCCAGTAACTACCCAGTCTCCAGTAACTACCCAGTCTCCAGTAACTATCCAGTCTCCAGTAACTATCCAGTCTCCAGTAACTATCCAGTCTCCAGTAACTACCCAGTCTTCAGTAACTACCCAGTCTCCAGTAACTACCCAGTCTCCAGTAACTACCCAGTCTCCAGTAACTACCCAGTCTCCAGTAACTACCCAGTCTCCAGTAACTACCCAGTCTCCAGTAACTATCCAGTCTCCAGTAACTATCCAGTCTCCAGTAACTATCCAGTCTCCAGTAACTACCCAGTCTTCAGTAACTACACAGTCTCCAGTAACTACCCAGTCTCCAGTAACTACCCAGTCTCCAGTAACTACCCAGTCTCCAGTAACTATCCAGTCTCCAGTAACTACCCAGTCTCCAGTAACTACCCAGTCTCCAGTAACTACCCAGTCTCCAGTAACTACCCAGTCTCCAGTAACTACCCAGTCTCCAGTAACTACCCAGTCTCCAGTAACTACCCAGTCTCCAGTAGCTACCCAGTCTCCAGTAACTACACAGTCTCCAGTAACTACCCAGTCTCCAGTAACTACCCAGTCTCCAGTAACTACCCAGTCTCCAGTAACTACCCAGTCTCCAGTAACTACCAAGTCTCCAGTAACTACCAAGTCTCCAGTAACTACCCAGTCTCCAGTAACTACCCAGTCTCCAGTAACTATCCAGTCTCCAGTAACTACCCAGTCTCCGGTAACTATCCAGTCTCCGGTAACTACCCAGTCTCCGGTAACTATCCAGTCTCCAGTAACTACCCAGTCTCCAGTAACTATCCAGTCTCCAGTAACTACCCAGTCTCCAGTAACTACCCAGTCTCCAGTAACTACACAGTCTCCAGTAACTACCCAGTCTCCAGTAACTACCCAGTCTCCAGTAACTACCCAGTCTCCAGTAACTATCCAGTCTCCAGTAACTACCCAGTCTCCAGTAACTATCCAGTCTCCAGTAACTACCCAGTCTCCAGTAACTACCCAGTCTCCAGTAACTACCAAGTCTCCAGTAACTACCCAGTCTCCAGTAACTATCCAGTCTCCAGTAACTACCCAGTCTCCAGTAACTACCCAGTCTCCAGTAACATCCCAGTCTCCAGTAACTAACCCGTCTCCAGTAACTACCCAGTCTCCAGTAACTATCCAGTCTCCAGTAACTACCCAGTCTCCAGTAACTACCCAGTCTCCAGTAACATCCCAGTCTCCAGTAACTAACCCAGTCTCCAGTAACTATCCAGTCTCCAGTAACTACCCAGTCTCCAGTAACTACCCAGTCTCCAGTAACATCCCAGTCTCCAGTAACTAACCCAGTCTCCAGTAACATCCCAGTCTCCAGTAACTAACCCAGTCTCCAGTAACTATCCAGTGTCTCTCTCACATGCTGTATATTCTGTCCCTCTCTCTCTCTCCAGGATTTGTTGATAACCTCCTGTCACTAAATCTGTGGGTTCCTCTGTCCAACATCAGCTTTGCCTGTTACCTGATCCATCCTGTTCTTATTATACTATACAACGGCAAACAGGAGACTCCTATACACTACACAGACATGAACTTTGTAAGTATTTCACACAGTAGTAACCTAGACCCAGATAAGTGTCTGCTGCGTAGCCAACTTCTTCCATGGTTGTTATCATGCCAAACATTTCTGGTATGGCAGTGACCTGAGTTGGCAAGAAAGCACAAACAGATCTTGGACAGGCCTACTACTGTAGATCATCATAGAACATTATGCTTGAAGCAGATGCATCTTCCTGCTCTTCTGGAGATGATCACACGATGTTGTTTTCCTTTGTTTTCTTCCTCCTCAGTTCTATCTGTTCCTGGGTCACATGATTCTGACGGTGGTGATTGGCTATGTGCTGACCGTATTGGTGGAGAAGCCCTACCTCTTCCTCAGGGGCAGTAAGACTTAAGGACACGACCCCCTCGACCCTCCTCCTTTAGAACATGACCCCTAGACCCTCCTCTCTACGACATGACGCCTAGACCCTCCTCCCTACGGCATGACCCCTAGATCGTCCTCCTCTACGACATGACCCCTAGACCCTCCTCCCTACGACATGACCCCTCCTCCCTACGACATGACCACTAGACCCTCCTCTGTACGACATGACCCCCTAGACCCTCCTCCTCTATGACATGACCCCTAGACCCTCCTCCCTACGACATGACCCCTCCTCCCTACAACAGGACCCCCTAGACCCTCCTCCTCTACGACAGGACCCCCTAGACCCTCCTCCTCTATGACATGACCCCTAGACCCTCCTCCCTACGACATGACCCCTCCTCCCTACGACAGGACCCCCTAGACCCTCCTCCTCTACGACATGACCCCTAGACCCTCCTCCCTACGACAGGACCCCTAGACCCTCCTCCTCTATGACATGACCCCTAGACCCTCCTCCTCTATGACATGACCCCTAGACCCTCCTCCTCTACAACACTCCTGTAGATCTGAAAGGATTGGATAGCTGTGAGCAGTATGGCCATAAATTAAAGGAATGATGACGACATGACCCCTAGACCCTCCTCCCTATGACATGACCCCTCCTCCCTACGACAGGACCCCTAGACCCTCCTCCTCTATGACATGACCCCTAGACCCTCCTCCCTACGACATGACCCCTCCTCCCTACGACAGGACCCCCTAGACCCTCCTCCCTCCGACAGGACCCCTAGACCCTCCTCCCTACGACAGGACCCCCTAGACCCTCCTCCCTACGACATGACCCCTCCTCCTCTATGACATGACCCCTAGACCCTCCTCCTCTACAACACTCCTGTAGATCTGAAAGGATTGGATAGCTGTGAGCAGTATGGCCATAAATTAAAGGAATGATGACGACATGACCCCTAGATCCTCCTCCCTACGACATGACCCCTCCTCCCTACGACATGACCCCTCCTCCCTACGACAGGACCCCTCCTCCTCTACGACATGACCCCTAGACCCTCCTCCTCTACAACACTCCTGTAGATCTGAAAGAGCTGTGAGCAGTATGGCCATATATTAAAGGAATGATGACGACATGACCCCTAGACCCTCCTCCCTACGACATGACCCCTCCTCCCTACGACAGGACCCCTCCTCCTCTACGACATGACCCCTAGACCCTCCTCCTCTACAACACTCCTGTAGATCTGAAAGGATTGGATAGCTGTGAGCAGTATGGCCATAAATTAAAGGAATGATGACGACATGACCCCTAGACCCTCCTCCCTACGACATGACCCCTCCTCCCTATGACATGACCCCCTAGACCCTCCTCCTCTACGACATGATCCCTAGACCCTCCTCCCTACGACATGACCCCTCCTCCCTACGACATGACCCCCTAGACCCTCCTCCTCTACGACATGATCCCTAGACCCTCCTCCCTACGACATGACCCCTCCTCCCTACGACAGGACCCCTCCTCCTCTACGACATGACCCCTAGACCCTCCTCCTCTACAACACTCCTGTAGATCTGAAAGGATTGGATAGCCGTGAGCAGTATGGCCATAAATTAAAGGAATGATGACGACATGACCCCTAGACCCTCCTCCTCTACGACATGACCCCTAGACCCTCCTCCTCTACAACACTCCTGTAGATCTGAAAGGATTGGATAGCCGTGAGCAGTATGGCCATAAATTAAAGGAATGATGACGACATGACCCCCTAGACCCTCCTCCTCTACGACATGACCCCTAGACCCTCCTCCCTACGACATGACCCCTCCTCCCTACGACAGGACCCCCTAGACCCTCCTCCTCTACGACATGACCCCTAGACCCTCCTCCCTACGACATGACCCCTCCTCCCTACGACATGATCCCTCCTCCCTACGACAGGACCCCTAGACCCTCCTCCTCTACAACACTCCTGTAGATCTGGAAGGATTGGATAGCTGTGAGCAGTATGGCCATAAATTAAAGGAATAATGTATGGGCTGATTTATAAAGATGACTGTATTCATTGTAAGATGGAAGATGTGCGTTGTAAATGATTGTATAATTTGCCATGTATAAAAACTGTAACATAAAGTCTGAACAGAGTGGTAAGTTAGAATGTAATACTTTCTGTGGTTAGAATGTTTAACGCTGACTGTAGTATTGAGGTACAATGTTACTTGTGAAGCCAAGCAGTATAAGAAGAGCTCTTCACGAGATACAGTGCCTTGCGAAAGTATTCGGCCCCCTTGAACTTTGCGACCTTTTGCCACATTTCAGGCTTCAAACATAAAGATATAGAACTGTATTTTTTTGTGAAGAATCAACAACAAGTGGGACACAATCATGAAGTGGAACAACATTTATTGGATATTTCAAACTTTTTTAACAAATCAAAACCTGAAACATTGGGCGTGCAAAATTATTCAGCCCCTTTACTTTCAGTGCAGCAAACTCTCTCCAGAAGTTCAGTGAGGATCTCTGAATGATCCAATGTTGACCTAAATTACTAATGATGATAAATACAATCCACCTGTGTGTAATCAAGTCTCCGTATAAATGCACCTGCACTGTGATAGTCTCAGAGGTTCATTAAAAGCGCAGAGAGCATCATGAAGAACAAGGAACACACCAGGCAGGTCTGAGATACTGTTGTGAAGAAGTTTAAAGCCGGATTTGGATACAAAAACATTTCCCAAGCTTTAAACATCCCAAGGAGCACTGTGCAAGCGATAATATTGAAATGGAAGGAGTATCAGACCACTGCAAATCTACCAAG
This sequence comes from Oncorhynchus masou masou, assembly GCF_036934945.1. Lineage (NCBI taxonomy): Eukaryota > Metazoa > Chordata > Actinopteri > Salmoniformes > Salmonidae > Oncorhynchus > Oncorhynchus masou. The sequence continues at coordinate 10,415,508 of NC_088222.1, forward strand.
ACCTGGCCATCCCTCTAAACTTTCAGCTCATACAAGGAGAAGACTGATCAGAGATGCAGCCAAGAGGCCCATGATCACTCTGGATGAACTGCAGAGATCTACAGCTGAAGTGGGAGACTCTGTCCATAGGACAACAATCAGTCGTATATTGCACAAATCTGGCCTTTATGGAAGAGTGGCAAGAAGAAAGCCATTTCTTAAAGATATCCATAAAAAGTGTTGTTTAAAGTTTGCCACAAGCCACCTGGGAGACACACCAAACATGTGGAAGAATGTGCTCTGGTCAGATGAAACCAAAATTGAACTTTTTGGCAACAATGCAAAACGTTATGTTTGACGTAAAAGCAACACAGCTCATCACCCTGAACACACCATACCCACTGTCAAACATGGTGGTGGCAGCATCCTGGTTTGGGCCTGCTTTTCTTCAGCAGAGACAGGGAAGATGGTTAAAATTGATGGGAAGATGGATGGAGCCAAATACAGGACCATTCTGGAAGAAAATCTGATGGAGTCTGCAAAAGATCTGAGACTGGGACGGAGATTTGTCTTCCAACAAGACAATGATCCAAAACATAAAGCAAAATCTACAAAGGAATGGTTCAAAAATAAACATATCCAGGTGTTAGAATTGCCAAGTCAAAGTCCAGACCTGAATCCAATCGAGAATCTGTGGAAAGAACTGAAAACTGCTGTTCACAAATGCTCTCCATCCAACCTCACTGAGCTCGAGCTGTTTTGCAAGGAGGAATGGGAACAAAATTTCAGTCTCTCAATGTGCAAAACTTATAGAGACATACCCCAAGCGACTTACAGCTATAATCGCAGCAAAAGGTGGCGCTACAAAGTATTAACTTAAGGGGGCTGAAAAATATTGCACGCCCAATTTTTCAGTATTTTTATTTGTTAAAAAAGTTTGAAATATCCAATAAATGTCGTTCCACTTCATGATTGTGTCCCACTTGTTGTTGATTCTTCACAAAAAAATACAGTTTTATATCTTTATGTTTGAAGCCTGAAATGTGGCAAAAGGTCGCAAAGTTCAAGGGGGCCGAATACTTTCGCAAGGCACTGTACATAAACATACAAAGGCCATTACCTCAAAAGTGAGTTTACAACTAGATCAACTTTCAAAGCAGAATTACTTTTCCATTGTTCCTCAAATGCTGTGTATGATAAACCATTTTGCTGATAAACCAGTCTAAACCAACCAAAAACACAATTTCAAATGTTGCTACATCGACTGAATCCAGGTGGTGGGTCACATATGTCACAGCAGTGGGTTATTAGGCAAGTGTTTGTGGGTCTCTCGTACACCATGGTCTTTACCACTGCATGACCACAACATTGAGCTTAGCCTTAGCCCAGTAACCCAAACATGTCACTGCCAATCGTTCAAAACACCCCCATCTAGTTAGGTATCAATGCACTCAAGTAGTAAATATATTCCCTTGGTTTTGAAACTGGAGCCTCCTGATCCTGAATCCATCACTAAATACACAAATATGATCCTAAAGCCACAGGGGCCAACAGGGAGAAACAGGGACCAACAGGGAGAAACAGGGACCAACAGGGAGAAACAGGGGCCAACAGGGAGAAACAGGGGCCAACAGGGAGAAACAGGAACCAACAGGGAGAAACAGGAACCAACAGGGAGAAACAGGAACCAACAGGAACCAACAGGGAGAAACAGGGGCCAACAGGGAGAAACAGGAACCAACAGGAACCAACAGGGAGAAACAGGGGCCAACAGGGAGAAACAGGAACCCACAGGAACCAACAGGGAGAAACAGGGGCCAACAGGGAGAAACAGGGACCAACAGGGAGAAACAGGAACCAACAGGGAGAAACAGGGACCAACCGGGAGAAACAGGGGCCAACAGGGAGAAACAGGAATCAACAGGGAGAAACAGGGACCAACAGGAACCAACAGGGAGAAACAGGGACCAACCGGGAGAAACAGGGACCAACAGGGAGAAACAGGGGCCAACAGGGAGAAACAGGAACCAACAGGGAGAAACAGGAACCAACAGGGAGAAACAGGAACCAACCGGGAGAAACAGGAACCAACAGGGAGAAACAGGGGCCAACAGGGAGAAACAGGGACCAACAGGGAGAAACAGGAACCAACAGGGAGAAACAGGAACCAACAGGGAGAAACAGGGACCAACAGGGAGAAACAGGAACCAACAGGGAGAAACAGGAACCAACAGGGAGAAACAGGGACCAACCGGGAGAAACAGGAATCAACAGGGAGAAACAGGGACCAACAGGAACCAACAGGGAGAAACAGGAACCAACAGGGAGAAACAGGGACCAACCGGGAGAAACAGGGACCAACAGGGAGAAACAGGGGCCAACAGGGAGAAACAGGAACCAACAGGGAGAAACAGGGACCAACCGGGAGAAACAGGAATCAACAGGGAGAAACAGGGACCAACAGGAACCAACAGGGAGAAACAGGAACCAACAGGGAGAAACAGGGACCAACCGGGAGAAACAGGGACCAACAGGGAGAAACAGGGGCCAACAGGGAGAAACAGGAACCAACAGGGAGAAACAGGAACCAACAGGGAGAAACAGGAACCAACCGGGAGAAACAGGAACCAACAGGGAGAAACAGGGGCCAACAGGGAGAAACAGGGACCAACAGGGAGAAACAGGAACCAACAGGGAGAAACAGGAACCAACAGGGAGAAACAGGGACCAACAGGGAGAAACAGGAACCAACAGGGAGAAACAGGAACCAACAGGGAGAAACAGGGGCCAACAGGGAGAAACAGGGACCAACAGGGAGAAACAGGGACCAACAGGGAGAAACAGGAACCAACAGGGAGAAACAGGAACCAACAGGGAGAAACAGGGGCCAACAGGGAGAAACAGGGACCAACAGGGAGAAACAGGAAACAACAGGGAGAAACAGGGACCAACAGGGAGAAACAGGAAACAAGAGGGAGAAACAGGGACCAACAGGGAGAAACAGGAACCAACAGGGAGAAACAGGAAACAACGGGAAAAAACAGGAACCAACAGGGAGAAACGGGAACCAACAGGGATGGCCGCCTCGCTTCGCGTTCCTAGGAAACTATGCATTTTTTGTTTTTTTTACGTGTTATTTCTTACATTAATACCCCAGGTCATCTTAGGTTTCATTACATACAGTCGAGAAGAACTACTGGATATAAGAGCAGCGTCAACTCACCATCAGTATGACCAAGAATATGACTTTCGCAAAGCGGATCCTGTGTCCTTTCACCCAGGACAACGGAATGGATCCCAGCCGGCGACCCAAAAAAACGACTCCGTAAAAGAGGGAAACGAGGCGGTCTTCTGGTCAGACTCCGGAGACGGGCACATCGTGCACCACTCCCTAGCATTCTTCTCGCCAATGTCCAGTCTCTTGACAACAAGTTTGATGAAATCCGAGCAAGGGTAGCATTCCAGAGGGACATCTGAGACTGTAACGTTCTTTGCTTCACGGAAACATGGCTCACTGGAGAGACGCTATCGAAGTCGGTGCAGCCAGCAGGTTTCTCCACGCATCGCGCCGACAGAAACTAACATCTTTCTGGTAAGAAGAGGGGCGGGGGCGTATGCCTTATGGCTAACGAGACGTGGTGTGATCACAGAAACATACAGGAACTCAAATCCTTCTGTTCACCTGATTTAGAATTCCTCACAATCAAATGTCGACCGCATTATCTACCAAGAGAATTATCTTCGATTATAATCACAGCCGTATATATTCCCCCCCAAGCAGACACATCGATGGCTCTGAACGAACTTTATTTGACTCTTTGCAAACTGGAATCCATACATCATGAGGCTGCATTCATTGTAGCTGGGGATTTTAACAAGGCTAATCTGAAAACAAGACTCCCTAAATTGTATCAGCATATCTATTGCGCAACCAGGGCTGGCAAAACCTTGGATCATTGTTATTCTAACTTCCGCGACGCATATAAGGCCCTGCCCCGCCCTCCTTTCGGAAAAGCTGACCACGACTCCATTTTGTTGTTCCTTGCCTACAGACAGAAACTAAAACAAGAAGCTCCCACGCTGAGGTCTGTCCAACACTGGTCCGACCAAGCTGATTCCACACTCCAAGACTGCTTCCATCACGTGGACTGGGATATGTTTCGTATTGCGTCAGACAACAACATTGACGAATACGCTGATTCGGTGTGCGAGTTCATTAGAACGTGCGTTGAAGATGTCGTTCCCATAGCAACGATTAAAACATTCCCAAACCAGAAGCCGTGGATTGATGGCAGCATTCGCGTGAAACTGAAAGCGCAAACCACTGCTTTTAATCAGGGCAAGGTGACTGGAAACATGACCGAATACAAACAGTGCAGCTATTCCCTCCGCAAGGCTATCAAACAAGCTTTGCGTCAGTATAGAGACAAAGTAGAATCTCAATTCAACGGCTCAGACACAAGAGGTATGTGGTAGGGTCTACAGTCAATCACGGACTACAAAAAGAAAACCAGCCCAGTCACGGACCAGGATGTCTTGCTCCCAGGCAGACTAAATAACTTTTTTGCCCGCTTTGAGGACAATACAGTGCCACTGACACGGCCTGCAACGAAAACATGCGGACCCTCCTTCACTGCAGCCGAGGTGAGTAAAACATTTAAACGTGTTAACCCTCGCAAGGCTGCAGGCCCAGACGGCATCCCCAGCCGCGCCCTCAGAGCATGTGCAGACCAGCTGGCTGGTGTGTTTACGGACATATTCAATCAATCCCTATCTCAGTCTGCTGTTCCCACATGCTTCAAGAGGGCCACCATTGTTCCTGTTCCCAAGAAAGCTAAAGTAACTGTGCTAAACGACTACCGCCCCGTAGCACTCACTTCCGTCATCATGAAGTGCTTTGAGAGACTAGTCAAGGACCATATCACCTCCACCCTACCTGACACCCTAGACCCACTCCAATTTGCTTACCGCCCAAATAGGTCCACAGACGATGCAATCTCAACCACACTGCACACTGCCCTAACCCATCTGGACAAGAGGAATACCTATGTGAGAATGCTGTTCATCGACTACAGCTCGGCATTTAACACCATAGTACCCTCCAAGCTCGTCATCAAGCTCGAGACCCTGGGTCTCGACCCCGCCCTGTGCAACTGGGTACTGGACTTCATAACGGGCCGCCCCCCCCAGGTGGTGAGGGTTGGCAACAACATCTCCACCCCGCTGATCCTCAACACTGGGGCCCCACAAGGGTGCGTTCTGAGCCCTCTCCTGTACTCCCTGTTCACCCACGACTGAGTGGCCACGCACGCCTCCAACTCAATCATCAAGTTTGCGGAAGACACAACAGTGGTAGGCTTGATCACCAACAACGACGAGACGGCCTACAGGGAGGAGGTGAGGGCCCTCGGAGTGTGGTGTCAGGAAAATAACCTCACACTCAACGTCAACAAAACTAAGGAGATCATTGTGGACTTCATGAAACAGCAGAGGGAACACCCCCCTATCCACATCGATGGAACAGTAGTGGAGAGGGTAGTAAGTTTTAAGTTCCTCGGCATACACATCACAGACAAACTGAATTGGTCCACCCACACAGACAGCATCGTGAAGAAGGCGCAGCAGCGCCTCTTCAACCTCAGGAGGCTGAAGAAATTCGGCTTGTCACCAAAAGCACTCACAAACTTCTACAGATGCACAATCGAGAGCATTCTGGCGGGCTGTATCACCGCCTGATACGGCAACTGCTCCGCCCACAACCGTAAGGCTCTCCAGAGGGTGGTGAGGTCTGCACAACGCATCACCGGGGGCAAACTACCTGCCCTCCAGGACACCTACACCACCCGATGTCACAGGAAGGCCATAAAGATCATCAAGGACAACAACCACCCGAGCCACTGCCTGTTCACCCCTCTATCATCCAGAAGGCGAGGTCAGTACAGGTGCATCAAAGCATGGACCAAGAGACTGAAAAACAGCTTCTATCTTAAGGCCATCAGACTGTTAAACAGCCATCACTAACATTGAGTGGCTGCTGCCAACATACTGACTCAACTCCAGCCACTTTAATGATGGGAATTGATGTAAAATATATCACTAGCCACTTTAAACAATGCTACTTAATATAATGTTTACATACCCTACATTACTCATCTCATATGTATATACTGTACTTGATACCATCTACTGCATCTTGCCTATGCCGTTCTGTACCATCACTCATTCATATATCTTTATGTACATATTCTTTATCCCTTTACACTTGTGTGTATAAGGTAGTAGTTTTGGAATTGTTAGCTAGATTACTCGTTGGTTATTACTGCATTGTCGGAACTAGAAGCACAAATATTTCGCTACACTCGCATTAACATCTGCTAACCATGTGTAAGTGACCAATACATTTGATTTGATTTGATTTGACTAGCCACAGAGTTTGGCTATTTGTGTCTCATGGAATCCAAGTCACTGTAATCAACCACTTGCTGACACAAATTAATCATTTTCACACTTATGATTAATTTCACCTGATTAAAGCGGTCAGATTCTTAAGTATAATTACTATATAATTATCTCCATCCAATTTCATAATTTAACTTTTTGAAAGGTTAACGTCAGTGGCACACAGTAGGACCTAACCTACTGTAGTTCCGCTGAGGACCAAGACATGTTAAAGTGAAGAATGGGTCCCTCTAGAGGTCAGTTTGAGGAATGACAGGCAACTATATGAAGTCTGTGTGTCAGTAGGCTACCTGAGTATGTGAAGATCCAGACCACTAGACATGGCAGAAAGAGAGTGGCTAAAGGAGAGAGAGTGGCAGAGAGAGAGAGAGAGAGAGTGGCAAAGAGAGAGAGAGTGGCAGAGAAAGAGAGGTTGAGAGAGAGAGAGAGACATGGTAAAGAGAGAGAGAGTGGCAGAGAAAGAGAGGTAGAGAGAGAGTGGCAGAGAGAGAGAGAAGTAAAGAGAGAATGAGGTAATATAGATGGAGAGGTAACGAGAGAGGTAAAGAGAGAGAGGTAAAGAGAGAAAGGTAATGAGAGAGAGAGGTAAAAAGAGAGAGAGCGAGAGGTAAAGAAAGAGAGAGAGGTAATGAGAGAGAGAGGTAAAAAGAGAGAGAGCGAGAGGTAAAGAAAGAGAGAGAGAGGTAAAGAAAGAGAGAGAGAGAGGTAAAAAGAGAGAGAGAGAGGTAAAGAGAGAGAGGGGTAAAGAGAGAGAGAGAGGTAAAAAGAGAGAGAGGTAAAAAGAGAGAGGGAGAGGTAAAGAGAGAGAGAGGTAAAGAAAGAGAGAGAGAGGTAAAGAGAGAGAGAGAGAGAGGTAAAGAGAGAGAGTGGTAGAGAGAGAGTGGTAGAGAGAGAGGTAGAGAGAGGGTGGTAGAGAGAGGGTGGTAGAGAGAGTGGTAGAGAGAGAGAGTGGTAGAGAGAGGGTGGTAGAGAGAGAGGTAGAGAGAGAGAGAGTGGTAGAGAGAGGGTGGTAGAGAGAGTGGTAGAGAGAGAGAGTGGTAGAGAAAGAGGTAGAGCGAGAGAGTGGTAGAGAGAGAGGTAGAGAGAGAGTGGTAGAGAGAGTGGTAGAGAGAGCGAGTGATAGAGAGAGAGGTAGAGAGAGAGAGAGGTAGAGAGAGAAGTAGAGAGAGAGTGGTAGAGAGAGAGGTAGAGAGAGAGAGGGGTAGAGAGAGAGGTAGAGAGAGAGTGGTAGAGAGAGAGAGTGGTAGAGAGAGAGTGGTAGAGAGAGAGGTAGAGAGAGAGAGTGGTAGAGAGAGGTAGAGAGAGAGAGTGGTAGAGAGAGTGGTAGAGAGAGAGGTAAAGAGAGTGGTGGAGAGAGAGAGTGGTAGAGAGGTTGAGAGAGTGGTGGAGAGAGAGGTAGAGAGAGAGAGTGGTAGAGAGGTTGAGAGAGAGTGGAAGAAGGCAAGAAGGCCTGCACAATCTCTATGCTCCCAATTCATCGCTTTATTGACAACGTTTCCATCCGAAACAGATCTTTGTCAGGTCAAACAGACTGAATGCTCACATCTCGAAAGAGAGTGACTAATCAGGGTGACTTACATCATTAGGCACTCAGTTGGTCATCATGACGCAACCGTGCAAGGCAGAGATCTTCTAGCTCCGAACTGATGACTGATGCTCTTTCTTTGGGGGATTGATGTCTCACGTTTTAGGCTACTTGCTGGGAAATGGGCGTTAAGTGCTTCGTGGTGTCACATTTAAGATCCCCTCCTACCCATCACAGAAAGTCAGCCACTGTGTGTATCAATATGGTGATTTATTTCAAGGAGTAATATTCTGGAAATTCTGTCTGTTGTTATTTGAGGTACCGGTATATGGCTCCTATTAGCTTGTTACCCTCAGGTAAACAGAAGTTGATGTGTTCATTTAACCTAAATTAAGGTTAGTCAAGAATACATTCTAAATGACATTTTCAGCCTGACGTCTCTCCTGTCTGCTTCTCTAGTTTTGTTTCGTTTCCTTTTGGACGGTTTGACAAAGGTTCCAAGATTAATTTATGTTATTCAGTGTGATTATGACGTCAACAGTCTGCCTGTCACAAGACACTATGTTACCGTAGACCCTACAATTCTCTGATTCCAGAGTTACGCCACACATCTCAACTCTGGCGCAGTGGCAAAGGGAAAATACTCGCGTGTCAGACCCCCCCCCCCCCCCCCCGTACGCATCTGACTGCATCGGTACTGGGAAGTCAGTCAGGAGTCAAGAACTGAGCCGCCGTTCCACTCATGTGTGTATCACCATTATCCACTTGGCCTACCCTAGGAGGCAACACAGGCTAGAAGGCCAGCGGGATGGTGGGAGGGATGGGCCGTCCAGGCTACAACACATTTTAAATATAACTGCCTTTGGAAAGCTGACACCAACCCTCTGCATGTCTCTGACACCGACTCCTATGGACGTTGAGAACGAGGCTCGGACTGAGGGGGAATATCCTGCACAGGCTAGGAGCTCAACAACAACAAATTATCTGGTGTGGGCAGAGCCTTGTAGCTTGGTTGTCTAATGTTGTTACAAAGGCGCTATTGCACTTACAGGGCTGTCAAAGTGCTGGTACAAAGTAGCCATGACACGTTGAGGCCAACAACATGGAGACAACGTTGTGTGATGGTTGTGTGTTTGCTGGGTCTTTCATAGATAAAGCCTCTAACAAGAACAAAAACAGCCTTCTCCCTCCTGTAGACAGGAACAAACACAGCCTTCTCCCTCCTGTAGACAGGAACACACACAGCCTCCTCCCTCCTGTAGACAGGAACACACACAGCCTCCTCCATACTGTAGACAGGAACACACACAGCCTCCTCCCTCCTGTAGACAGGAACACACACAGCCTCCTCCCTCCTGTAGACAGGAACACACACAGCCTCCTCCCTCCTGTAGACAGGAACAAACACAGCCTCCTCCCTCCTGTAGACAGGAACAAACACAGCCTTCTCCCTCCTGTAGACAGGAACAAACACAGCCTTCTCCCTCCTGTAGACAGGAACACACACAGCCTCCTCCCTCCTGTAGACAGGAACACACACAGCCTCCTCCCTCCTGTAGACAGGAACACACACAGCCTCCTCCCTCCTGTAGACAGGAACACACACAGCCTCCTCCCTCCTGTAGACAGGAACAAACACAGCCTCCTCCCTCCTGTAGACAGGAACACACACAGCCTCCTCCCTCCTGTAGACAGGAACAAACACAGCCTCCTCCCTCCTGTAGACAAGAACACACACAGCCTCCTCCCTCCTGTAGACAGGAACACACACAGCCTCCTCCCTCCTGTAGACAGGAACACACACAGCCTCCTCCCTCCTGTAGACAGGAACACACACAGCCTCCTCCCTCCTGTAGACAGGAACACACACAGCCTCCTCCCTCCTGTAGACAGGAACAAACACAGCCTTCTCCCTCCTGTAGACAGGAACACACACAGCCTCCTCCCTCCTGTAGACAGGAACAAACACAGCCTCCTCCCTCCTGTAGACAGGAACAAACACAGCCTTCTCCCTCCTGTAGACAGGAACAAACACAGCCTCCTCCCTCCTGTAGACAGGAACACACACAGCCTCCTCCCTCCTGTAGACAGGAACACACACAGCCTCCTCCCTCCTGTAGACAGGAACACACACAGCCTCCTCCCTCCTGTAGACAGGAACAAACACAGCCTCCTCCCTCCTGTAGACAGGAACACACACAGCCTCCTCCCTCCTGTAGACAGGAACACACACAGCCTCCTCCCTCCTGTAGACAGGAACAAACACAGCCTCCTCCCTCCTGTAGACAGGAACACACACAGCCTCCTCCCTCCTGTAGACAGGAACACACACAGCCTCCTCCCTCCTGTAGACAGGAACACACACAGCCTCCTCCCTCCTGTAGACAGGAACAAACACAGCCTCCTCCCTCCTGTAGACAGGAACACACACAGCCTCCTCCCTCCTGTAGACAGGAACAAACACAGCCTCCTCCATCCTGTAGACAGGAACACACACAGCCTCCTCCCTCCTGTAGACAGGAACACACACAGCCTCCTCCCTCCTGTAGACATGAACACACACAGCCTCCTCCCTCCTGTAGACAGGAACACACACAGCCTCCTCCCTCCTGTAGACAGGAACAAACACAGCCTTCTCCCTCCTGTAGACAGGAACACACACAGCCTCCTCCATACTGTAGACAGGAACACACACAGCCTCCTCCCTCCTGTAGACAGGAACACACACAGCCTCCTCCCTCCTGTAGACAGGAACAAACACAGCCTCCTCCCTCCTGTAGACAGGAACACACACAGCCTCCTCCCTCCTGTAGACAGGAACACACACAGCCTCCTCCCTCCTGTAGACAGGAACACACACAGCCTCCTCCCTCCTGTAGACAGGAACACACACAGCCTCCTCCCTCCTGTAGACAGGAACACACACAGCCTCCTCCCTCCTGTAGACAGGAACACACACAGCCTCCTCCCTCCTGTAGACAGGAACAAACACAGCCTCCTCCCTCCTGTAGACAGGAACACACACAGCCTCCTCCCTCCTGTAGACAGGAACAAACACAGCCTCCTCCCTCCTGTAGACAGGAACACACACAGCCTCCTCCCTCCTGTAGACAGGAACACACACAGCCTCCTCCCTCCTGTAGACAGGAACACACACAGCCTCCTCCCTCCTGTAGACAGGAACAAACACAGCCTCCTCCCTCCTGTAGACAGGAACACACACAGCCTCCTCCCTCCTGTAGACAGGAACACACACAGCCTCCTCCCTCCTGTAGACAGGAAGTATTTACACACTAATGAAAGACTTGCAGGTGATAAACTGGTAATTGTTGACTCAGTGAAGTCACTGAGAGGCACTGGACAGGGCACATCCCAAAAGTAGGAGGGTTTGTTTTACTCACAGGATGTCCTGAGCTCTGTGTACCGTGGTCCGAGGGGCCCGGAAGAGGCTGAGGCGTTGGACTGGACAGACAGTATCATACTGCATACTCACTAGAGTACCAGATTCAGAGTGTTTAATAGTCACATGTACAGTACATCTACAGGTGCGATTGCAGGGTACAGTGAACATCTTAGCCTTCAAGCTCCAACTAAGTGAAATAAACCAATGAAAATGGTCATATAAAAATAGCACTATATACATAATAACAACTGTGGCAGTTTAGAATAAATAGATGACACTGGGGAAGAATAAAGACCATTGAAGGTGTGGAATGACTACTGGGGGAGCAGCAGAATGACCATTGAGGGGGTGGAATGACTACTGGGGGAGCAGCAGAATGACCAATGAAGGGGTGGGGTGGAATGACTACTGGGGGAGCAGCAGAATGACCAATGAAGGGGTGGGGTGGAATGACTACTGGGGGAGCAGCAGAATGACCATTGAAGTGGTGGAATGACTACTGGGGGAGCAGCAGAATGACCATTGAAGGGGTGGGGTGGAATGACAACTGGGGGAGCAGCAGAATGACCATTGAAGGGGTGGAATGACTACTGGGGGAGCAGCAGAATGACCATTGAAGGGGTGGGGTCGAATGACTACTGGGGGAGCAGCAGAATGACCATTGAAGGGGTGGAATGACTACTGGGGGAGCAGCAGAATGACCAATGAGGGGGTGGAATGACTACTGGGGGAGCAGCAGAATGACCAATGAAGGGGTGGGGTCGAATGACTACTGGGGGAACAGCAGAATGACCATTGAAGGGGTGGAATGACTACTGGGGGAGCAGCAGAATGACCATTGAAGGGGTGGGGTGGAATGACAACTGGGGGAGCAGCAGAATGACCAATGAAGGGGTGGGGTCGAATGACTACTGGGGGAGCAGCAGAATGACCGATGAAGGGGTGAGGTGGAATGACTACTGGGGGAGCAGCAGAATGACCAATGAAGGGGTGAGGTGGAATGACTACTGGGGGAGCAGCAGAATGACCAATGAAGGGGTGGGGTCGAATGACTACTGGGGGAGCAGCAGAATGACCAATGAAGGGGTGAGGTGGAATGACTACTGGGGGAACAGCAGAATGACCAATGAAGGGGTGAGGTGGAATGACTACTGGGGGAGCAGCAGAATGACCATTGAAGGGGTGGGGTGGAATGACTACTGGGGGAGCAGCAGAATGACCATTGAAGGGGTGGAATGACTACTGGGGGAGCAGCAGAATGACCATTGAAGGGGTGAGGTGGAATGACTACTGGGGGAGCAGCAGAATGACCAATGAAGGGGTGAGGTGGAATGACTACTGGGGGAGCAGCAGAATGACCAATGAAGGGGTGGGGTCGAATGACTACTGGGGGAGCAGCAGAATGACCAATGAAGGGGTGAGGTGGAATGACTACTGGGGGAACAGCAGAATGACCAATGAAGGGGTGAGGTGGAATGACTACTGGGGGAACAGCAGAATGACCAATGAAGGGGTGAGGTGGAATGACTACTGGGGGAGCAGCAGAATGACCATTGAAGGGGTGGGGTCGAATGACTACTGGGGGAGCAGCAGAATGACCAATGAAGGGGTGGGGTGGAATGACTACTGGGGGAGCAGCAGAATGACCATTGAAGGGGTGGGGTGGAATGACTACTGGGGAGCAGCAGAATGACCATTGAAGGGGTGGAATGACTACTGGGGAGCAGCAGAATGACCATTGAAGGGGTGGAATGACTACTGGGGAACAGCAGAATGACCAATGAAGGGGTGGGGTGGAATGACTACTGGGGGAGCAGCAGAATGACCATTGAAGGGGTGGGGTGGAATGACTACTGGGGGAGCAGCAGAATGACCATTGAAGGGGTGGAATGACTACTGGGGGAGCAGCAGAATGACCATTGAAGGGGTGGAATGACTACTGGGGGAACAGCAGAATGACCAATGAAGGGGTGGGGTGGAATGACTACTGGGGGAGCAGCAGAATGACCATTGAAGGGGTGGGGTGGAATGACTACTGGGGGAGCAGCAGAATGACCAATGAAGGGGTGGGGTGGAATGACTACTGGGGGAGCAGCAGAATGACCATTGAAGGGGTGGGGTGGAATGACTACTGGGGGAGCAGCAGAATGACCAATGAAGGGGTGAGGTGGAATGACTACTGGGGGAGCAGCAGAATGACCAATGAAGGGGTGGGGTCGAATGACTACTGGGGGAGCAGCAGAATGACCATTGAGGGGGTGGTGTGGATTGACTACTGGGGGAGCAGCAGAATGACCAATGAAGGGGTGGGGTGGATTGACTACTGGGGGAGCAGCAGAATGACCATTGAGGGGGTGGTGTGGATTGACTACTGGGGAGCAGCAGAATGACCAATGAAGGGGTGGTGTGGATTGACTACTGGGGGAGCAGCAGAATGACCATTGAGGGGGTGGTGTGGATTGACTACTGGGGGAGCAGCAGAATGACCATTGAGGGGGTGGTGTGGATTGACTACTGGGGGAGCAGCAGAATGACCATTGAGGGGGTGGTGTGGATTGACTACTGGGGGAGCAGCAGAATGACCATTGAGGGGGTGGTGTGGATTGACTACTGGGGGAGCAGCAGAATGACCATTGAAGGGGTGGAATGACTACTGGGGGAACAGCAGAATGACCATTGAGTGAAATAAAAACAAAAAAATAATAATATACATATTAACAACTGCAACAGTGATGAATGTTGTTGGGGTGGGGGCAGAGCACATTTTTTGGGGGGTCCCCTGATGATCTTCTTGGCCCACCTGCAACACCTAGTGTTGTAGGTGTCCTGTAGGGCAGGCAGTGTGCACCAAATGGAGCCTTCGGGCTGCACGTATGGAGTTGCCGTACCAGGCTCTTATGCAGCCCGACAGTATGCTCTCGATGGTGCTCCTGTAGAACAATATGTGGGCCCCTCGAGGACAGGCCAAATTTCTTCAGCATCCTGAGGTTGAAGAGTGGCTATCGTGCCTTCTTCACTATGGTGTCCGTGTGGTTAAACCATTTCAGCTTCTCTGAGATGTGTATGCAGAGGAATTTGAAGCTATTGACCGTCTCCACGGTGGCACCGTTGATAAGGATGGGGGCGTGTCCAGCCTGGTTCCTACTGAGGTCCACAATCAGCTCCTTTGTTTTGCTAACGTTGAGAGAGAGGTTGTTTACCTGGCACCACGCCATCAGAGTGTCTACCTCCTCCGTCTCGTCGTTGTTGGTGATCAGGCCTCCTACTGTCGTGTCGTCAGTGATCTTGATGATGGAGTTGGAACTGTGTGAAGCCACACAGTCGTGGGTATACAGGGAGTACAGGAGGGGACTGAGGACTCACCCTTGTGGGGCCCACGTGTTGAGGATCAGTGTCGAGGAGGTAATGTTGCCTACCTTCACCTACTGGGGGCGGCCCGTCAGGAAGTCCAGGGCCCAGTTGCATAGGGAGGAGTTCAGACCCAGGGCCGTGAACTTTGTAATAAGCTTAGAGGGCACTATGGTACTGAAGGGCGAGCTGTAGTCAATGAACAGCATCCTCAAATATGTATTCCTTTTGTCTAGGTGTGTGAGGGCAGTGTACACTGCAATGGCGATTGGGTCATTTTGTAGATCTGTCAGGGAGGTAGGTGAATTGGAGAAGGTCGAGTGTGTTGAAGAGTTGATATGGTCTTGGACTAGCCTCTAGAAGCACATCATGATGGCGGAAGTGAGTGCTACTGGTCGGTAGTCATTCAGTTCAGTTACTTTCCCTTTCTAGAGAGAGATTGAAAATGTCAGCGAACACAACAGCCAGCTGGTCTGCACATGCTATGAGTGCGCGGCTAGAGATGCCGTCTGGGCTGGCAGCCTTGCGAGGGTTAACACTGTTTGAAAGACTTACATACACCCTCAGTGGAGACTGTCAGTGTGTAGCCCACGTTGTCATCGGGTGCCCTCCTCGGCAGCTCAGCTTGGTGACCGTGATGTGGTTGGCTTTCTTTTTGTAACCCGTGATTTGTCAGGAGCCCCTGCCACATACACCTTATCAGCCACTTTGTCTATTGATATGGCAATATGGGCAACACATGCACTGCTCTGAAGACCATGTTCACTCACTGAATACAAAACCACTTGAAGTCCTGACACTGTACCCTACTGTTGTCGTTTGATGAGTGAACATTTCTGCAACCAAATGAGAGACTAGAATAGTAATGTATCTGGGTGGAACAACAACGTTATGAACACACATTATACAATAACCAGTCGAAGTACATGAATATGTATATAAACACTATCTGATGACCTTTAACCTCATCACTTGAAAGCTCAATTCAAAGGGGAAACTTCATTCATAGAGTATGTTATGGCTGTCGTCCAGTTAGGAACATGGTTGTTGTCCAATTAAAGAAAGACATTTTCTTGTCCGTCTCCATTACAATTTCAGAGAAGGTCCAAGTGACCACATTTAAAAAAATATTTGTATAATTATTATTTACAATGACGGCCTACCCCGATCAAACCCTAACCCGGACGACACTGGGCCAATTGTGCCAATCTGGTTTTCGATGGGAGGTCAGCAGCACTTGACGTTCTAAAAAAGAGATTAGAAGAAGTAGTGACCTCTAGTGACCTCTCGTGACCTCTCGTGACCTCTCGTGACCTCTCGTGACCTCTCGTGACCTCTAGTGACCTCTCGTTCCTTTTTACCCACACAGTGTAACTGTTTATCTGTTCTAGGGTGCAGGGAGAGGAAGGGAGGGAGGGAGAAGTTCTACATAAATCTACCTTAGCAACAGGCTCATCCATTCACAGAACCAGGAAGAAAGGAGCTCCCTCACTCCCCGATGTCACCCCCCCCCGGTCCTCATTAACTTTATATTTTACTGCCGTGTTGAGTTTCTGAGTTTACCGTGGCACTCACCACTCCACACCTGTTGCTGTTTCAAAGACAATGAGACACAACGCATGGCGACACATCAATTATTATACCCAGGTTATAAAACTGACCTCTGTGTGTCTATATCTGGGTGATGATGTAACCAATTTTGTTGGTCTTCTTGGAAGAGAACGTAACATCATTTAAAAAAAATTTTTTTTACATGAATCGCCCACTAAGCACGAGACATACTAGTGACTTCCCACACTAAAAAAATAATTGTTGATCTTCTTTGAAATAGTATTAATAATAAGATTAGAGAGGTGTTTATTAAAGGGAAATAGATCGCTGAATGCTGGAGGCCCGAAGGCGTGAGGTGCAATTGGATGACGTAACGCCGTCCTGAGAGTCTGGTGGTGGTTGGTCCACTTGTCCTTGAGGTGCGACAGTGATAAGGAGATGCCACAGCCTGAAGGGACGCCAGCCCTGAGGGTACGGACTGGGAGGAATGAGACAGGGAGAGGGAAGAAGAAGAAAAAGGGAGAGGGGAAGAGGTAGAATGGAAGAGCTGGAGATATGTAGGTAGATGATTTGGTAAGACACTTGTGGTGAGTTTCCATCAGAGACTTACCCCGGTGTTTCACCCAACAGCCTCAGACTGTTTCCATCTACGTGGGCCGGTACCCGTGTCTAACTGGGCCATGGGTCTGGCGGAGCTGCTCAGACTTTACAGCTGACATTTACATAACAATGTGTGTAAAATGTTATAACGGCCTCCCGAGTGGAGCAGTGGTCTAAGGTTGTGCCACTAGAGATCCTGGTTTGAGTCCAGGCTCCGTCGCAGCCGGTCGCGACCGGGAGACCCATGGGGCACCGCACATTTGGCCCAGTGTTGTTAGGGGAGGGTTTGGCCAGCAGGGATGTTCTTGTCCCATCATGCACTAGTGACTCCTGTGGTGGGCCAGGCGCAATGCATGCTGACACGGTTGCCAGGTGTGTGGTGTTACCTCTGACACATTGGTGCAGCTGGGTTTAGTGGGTGTTGTGTCAAGAAGCAGCTGGGTTGTGTTTTGGAAGACGCACAGCTCTCGACCTTCGCCTCTCCCGATGAAACCTGAGCCTGGTTATTCGAACAGCCCACAGGGCTTTCAGATTAAACCTGAGCCTGGTTATTCTAACAGCCCACAGGGCTTTCAGATTAAACCTGATCCTGGTTATTCTAACAGCCCACAGGGCTTTCAGATTAAACCTGAGCCTGGTTATTCGAACAGCCCACAGGGCTTTCAGATGAAACCTGAGCCTGGTTATTCTAACAGCCCACAGGGCTTTCAGATTAAACCTGAGCCTGGTTATTCTAACAGCCCACAGGGCTTTCAGATTAAACCTGAGCCGGGTTATTCTAACAGCCCACAGGGCTTTCAGATTAAACCTGAGCCTGGTTATTCTAACAGCCCACAGGGCTTTCAGATTAAACCTGAGCCTGGTTATTCTAACAGCCCACAGGGCTTTCAGATTAAACCTGAGCCTGGTTATTCTAACAGCCCACAGGGCTTTCAGATTAAACCTGAGCCGGGTTATTCTAACAGCCCACAGGGTTTATAGATTAAACCTGAGGGTCTTAGGTATTTTGGTCTTGGTATCAGTTTAAGAGTACACTTAAGGCTTTGTCTCAGACCTGAGTAAATGTGGATCCTGGGTTGTGCCCTGAGGTAAAGCAGGCTCCTTGGTTGGGTTCTTTACGCACCAAACAGAATAACACGAACTGAAACAGGGAAGGACTACATAGCCTTGTCTAAATAAGAAACCCTCATATTCATTTTGTGCTAAAACGTGTCTTCAAACTTTCTCCGTCCCACGCCCTAATGAACATGACCCTGCAGTCTGATGTAGAGCTGTTGTTGCCCTCTTTTTGTCTCGTGATCGGTCAACCTTCACTTCGTGGAAACATTTCACAGAACTAGAATACCATGGACTTAATGAAAAATAACTCAGCGACAGGTCATTATCAATAAAACCAGAGATTTGGATATGATGATGAAATACCTATGTCTTCACCCTAACAATGGAGAGAGATGCTATGCTACTAGCCTAATGTTTTGAATATGCATAGTCATCACTTGACAACAGCGATATAATTATTTTTTCTCAAAGTTGTCGGGATTTTACGTGTTCTAAATCAATACACTAGTAACAACTTAAGCAGTACGAAACTTAATTTGGTCAAATAAACCGCATGTAGCCAATAAGCTATTACATTTTTTTGTTGAACAAATTTGACACCATTTCATTGACCTCCATTCAAAATGCCTCAGTTGGCGAGCGAAAGAAACTAAACAATGCCACCTGCTGGAGAAGACAGATTTTTGTCCCAGCTTCTCCTCTTCCTCTCTGATAAAACGTTACAATAGGGTGCAGAGTGTTCGATTTGGCTGCTGGGGGGCAAGGAGACCCCAGCTCCACTAAACCATTGACAAATATGTTCCGTTTTTTAAGGGATTGTTAAATAAATGTTATAGCTGTTTGTTTTTAACATCATCAACTCTTTAAAAGCATAGTCAGAAGTACACATGTCCCATCATTCCGCATTTAGCTCTCATCAGAGTTCTTCACGAACCAGGCTTCCCTAAAACGGGAAGGAGGCGTGATAACGATGTGATTTTGGAGGTATAGCAACGGGATACTATACAGGAAGTAACTGCATGTTTTGATAATCAGCAAGTTTATCAATTGATCATGTCATTTCAGATACATGTGGGTAGCCTATCCATTTGGCATGTATATAGCTAGCTAACTAAGCAAACAACGTGTCATTTAGCTTGCTTCACCAGACTGGCATTCAGGTCCAAGTTTCATACCTCACTGCAGCCGTCAAAATAATACAGTGAGTTGATGAGATCATGTTTCCCACTGACTGTGACTTTGACTTCCACCACCAAGGTAGTAACAGGTCGATAAATCCACTCGGAGCGGAGGGGGAAACTCTTTCCATGCTGTTCCGTGCCAATGTTTTCCTCGAACTGAGGAACGGAAGTAACTTTATGTCAGTCCCCCTCGCCAGCCTGGCTCACGAAAAAGGCCACCTGGCAGTAAGGAGCACCTCACATTACTAACTCACGTGGGGCTGAGGCTGGCGTTGGCTCTGCGGGCCGTAGAAATAGAATGACAGAATATGACATAAAATTGCGTTCTATTTCTATGCCGCGGGCTTCTGTTGTCAGTCTGGGGACCTCCTTCAACTCTCAGCAGATCTATAATGTTGTAACACGTTATAAGGTTGTTACCACCACGCTCCCCAAGAGAGCCTTTCAGATTCCTCCTAGTGTCTTGTGACAGACTGTTAACATAGAGAGCCTTTCAGATTCCTCCTAGTGTCTTGTGACAGACTGTTAACATAGAAAAGCCTTTCAGATTCCTCCTAGTGTCTTGTGACAGACTGTTAACATAGAAAAGCCTTTCAGATTCCTCCTAGTGTCTTGTGTCAGACTGTTAACATAGAAAAGCCTTTCTGATTCCTCCTAGTGTCTTGTGACAGACTGTTAACATAGAAAAGCCTTTCAGATTCCTCCTAGTGTCTTGTGACAGACTGTTAACATAGAAAAGCCTTTCAGATTCCTCCTAGTGTCTTGTGACAGACTGTTAACATAGAAAAGCCTTTCAGATTCCTCCTAGTGTCTTGTGACAGACTGTTAACATAGAAAAGCCTTTCAGATTCCTCCTAGTGTCTTGTGACAGACTGTTAACATAGAAAAGCCTTTCAGATTCCTCCTAGTGTCTTGTGACAGACTGTTAACATAGAGAGCCTTTCAGATTCCTCCTAATCTCTTGTGTCAGACTGTTACTGTAACATAGAGAGTCGTTAAGATTCCTCCAAATGAATTCCCACCCTCCTCACAACACCGTGGCCCACTGGCCCTGCAGGCTGGTCACTAGCTGGATTCGTGAGATCATGTTGGGCCCTGACGTAAGGCTTTAGACCACTCAGCTGACTTGATCAGCTGACTTGATCAGCTGACTTGATCAGGGACTTGATCAGCTGACTTGATCAGTGACTTGATCAGTGACTTGATCAGTGACTTGATCAATTTAAAAAACAGATTTAAAGACTCACCTATTACTCTAATGACTTCACTGCTGCCGATGAAAAGAAAACAAGACTCTTGAGATCGGTCAGTTCTGGATGTTTGTAAGCTAAGTTAGCTAACTAACTAATGTTTGTAAGCTAAGTTAGCTAGCTAAGTTAGCTAAGTTAGCTAATGATACTCAGTGAAACTGCAGAAGGCGTAAATATACAGTACCAGTCAAAAGTTTGGACACACCTACTCATTCAAGGGATTTTCTTAATTCTTTACTATTTTCTACATTGTAGAATAATAGTGAAGACATCAAAATCATGAAATAACACATGTAATCATGAAGTAACCAAAAAAGTGTTAAACAAATCAGAATATATTTTATATTTATATCCTTCAAAATAGCCACCTTTTATCTTGATGACAGCTTTGCATACTCTTGGCATTCTCTCAACCAGCTTCACCTGGAATGCTTTTCCAACAGTCTTGAAGTAGTTCCCACAAATGCTGAACACTTGTTGGCTGCTTTTCCTTCACTCTGCAGCCAACTCATTCCAAGCCATCTCAATTGGGTTGAGGTCAGGTGATTGTGGAGGCCAGGTCATCTGATGCAGCACTCCATCACTCTCCTCGGTCAAATAGACCTTACACAGCCTGGAGGTGTGTTGGGTCATTGTCCTGTTGAAAATAAAATCATAGTTCCACTAAGTGCAATTCAGATGGGATGACGTAGCACTGCAGAATTCTTTGGTAGCCATGCTGGTTAAGTGTGCCTGAATTCTAACTAAATCACTGACAGTGTCACCAGAAAAGCACCCCCACACCATCACACATCCTCCTCCATGCTTCACAGTGGGAACCACACATGCGGAGATCATCCATTCACCTACTCTGCGTCTCACTCAAATTTAGACTCATCAGACCAAAGGACAGATTTCCACAGTTCTAATACCCATTCCTTGTGTTTCTTGGCCCAAGCAAGTCTCTTCTTATTATTGGTGTCCTTTAGTAGTGGTTTCTTTGCAGCAATTCAACCATGAAAGCCTGATTCATGCAGTCTCCTCTGAACAGTTGATGTTGAGATGTGTCTGTACCTTGAACTCTGTGAAGCATTTATTTGGGCTGCAATTTCTGAGGCTGGTAACTCTCATGAACTAGTCCTCTGCAGCATAGGTACCTCTGGGTCTTCCTTTCCTGTGGCGGTCCTCATGAGAGCCAGTTTCATCATAACACTTTATGGTTTTTGCGACTGCACTTAATTAAAGAAACTTTCAAAGTTCTTGAAACGTTCCGTATTGACTGACCTTCATGTCTTGAAGTAATGATGGACTGTTGTTTCTCTTTCCTTATTTGAGCTGTTCTTGGCATAATATGGACTTTGGTCTTTTACCAAATAGGGCTATCTTCTGTGTACCACACCTACTTTGGCACAACACAACTGATTGGCTCATTAAAAAGGAAAGAAATTCCACAAAAAAAGGCACGTCTGTTCATTGAAATGCATTCCAGGTGACTAGTGACTATCTCATGAAGCTGGTTGAGAGAATACCAAGAGTGTGCAAAGCTGTCATCAAGACAAAGTGTGGCAACTTTGAAGAATCTCAAATCTCAAACATATTTTGATTTGTTGAAAACTTTTTTTTGGTTACTACATGATTCCATGTGTGTTATTTCATAGTTTTGATGTCTTCACTATCATTCTACAATGTAGAAAATAGTACAAATAAAGAAAAACCCTTGAATGAGTAGGTGTGTCCAAACTTTTGACTGGTACTGTGGATTACGTCTCAAATGGCACCCTATCCCCTTTACAGTGCACTAAAAGTAGTGCACTACATGGGGCATAGGGTACCTTTTTAAGACATGAATATAGATGTGGGGTGTTAAGTGTTCAGGATCTGCACACGTCCCAGCTATCAGGTAACTGGCTGTTACTGAAGGGTGTTAGAAATAGCCCCAGAGCCCCTGAAGCTTCAGCTTTGACTTGAGCATGTTACCGTCTCCTTCATCTCGCCCCTGGATAATCAGCTATACGGAAGACAATAAGGTATGTAAACGCAGGCTGAGAATATACCAAACGGCAGACAACTATTCAGAGCAGTGTTAATAACACACGGGGCAAAAACTGGTTGAATTGAATGTTGTTTCCATGTAATTTCAAGTTAAATGATGTACGTTGAATTCACGTTATTTGACAACTCAACCAAATTTATATCAAAATTAGAAGTTGAACTGACGTCTGTGCCCGGGGGGGGGCACGTTCTCCTTGTGTGGATTTGTGTGGATTTGCAAGGTTTTATATACGTGTAGAGAGGCTAGATCTGTTGGAGTTAGGTTGAGATGTCAGCAATTATAAGGTTGTTGTTGGGAATCGTAAAATGGGGTTTTGATTATGTTTTGTCTGTGTTCATTAGGCTTTTGGGGATGGTGTTGATTTACCTGACTTACCAGGGCTACTGACTTACCGGTTGTGGGCTACTGACTTACCTGTTGTGGGCTACTGACTTACCTGTTCTAGTCAACTGTCAGTATACTGAAAAAAAATATAAACGCAACATGCAACAATTTCAAAGATTTTGCTTAGTTACAGCTCATATAAGGAAATCAAGTCAATTTAAATAAATAATTAGGCCCTATCTATGGATTTCACATGACAGGGCAGGGGCTCAGCCAGGGGTGGGTCTGGGAGGGCATAGGCCTACCCACTGGTGCGCCAGACCCAGCCAAACAGAATTATTTTTTTCCCCACAAATTTATTACAGACAGAAATAGTCCTTAGGCCCCCCCCCCTCCCCGCCAAATACTCTAAAGTGACGTTGGAGGCGGCTTATGGTAGAGAGATGAACGTTCAATTCTCTGGCAAGAGCTCTGGTGGACATTCTTGCAGTCAGCATGGCAATTGTACGCTCCCTCAAAACACGAGACATCTGTGGCAATGTGTTGTGTGACAAAACTTCACATTTTCGAGTGACCTTTTTATTTTCTCCAGCACAAGGTGCACCTGTGTAATGATCACACTGATTAATACGTTTCTTGATATGCCACACCCGTCAGGTGGATGGATTATCTTGACAAAGGAGAAATACTCACTAACAGGGATGTAAAGAAAGTTGTGCACACAATTTGAGATGAATCGGCGTTTTGAACATTTCTGGGATCTTATATTTCAGCTCATGAAACATGGGACCAATACTTTACATGTTGCATTTATATTTTGGTTCACTGTAGTTGACATCAGTAAGTTTTCTGTCTTCTTTCCCTTTACATGTTCATGTATACATTACGTTTATATTTTTGTCCAGTAATATGTTCTGATATTGTGAACTAAACATTTTAACTTCAAAAACAAAACTTAACACATGGAGATTAACAGCTTGTTCTATGACGTCATCTTCTGAGTTTTTTTTAAACCTTTATTTAACCAGGCAAGTCAGTTAAGAACAAATTCTTATTTTCAATGACGGCCTAGGAACAGTGGGTTAACTGCCTTGTTCAGGGGCAGAACGACAGATTTGTACCTTTGTCAGCTTGGGGGGTTTGAACTTGCAACCTTCCGGTTACTAGTCCAACGCTCTAACCACTAGGCTACCCTGCCGCCCACCAGGGTAGCCTGAAAAGGATTGAGATGTAATTTGTAAAACACATGGGTCTTTTTTATACGTTGATTTAGTTATTAAATCATGGATTCTCAGCATCCCATTAGTATCCAACAGGACAGGTTTTTACTATACGTTTTATAACTTTGGGATTCAATTATAGATTCAAATGTATTCGGACATCAAGACAGCAGACTTGTCTTCGTTACATTTTTTGAAAACGTTTGCTCATACAGGTAAGTAAATTAAGAACCAACTCGTATTTGAAGAACTGTTATTGGAAATGAGGGCATGTACGACTATCTTTGTAGCTTGGTGTGGACAGTAGACCTGGAGTCAAAACAGTGATCTGATGGATGAGGCCGCAGAGTTTCACGACAGCTATGTGACGACAGCTTTATCATCTCTTAATGCCAGAATAGACCAGACTCTGACTAATCGCTGACTAATCTTTCTCACGCACGCACGCGCACACACACACACACACACACACACACACACACACACACACACACACACACACACACACACACACACACACACACACACACACACACACACACACACACACACACACACACAGGGGGTTTCTGAGGGGAGGACAGCTCGTAATGATGGCCAGAGTGGAGTGAATGGAATGGCATCAAACACACGAAACACCCCTCCCCAAAAAACATGTGTTTGATTCCATTCCATTGACTCCATTCCGGACATTATAATGAGGCGTCCTTCTGTCATCATTCTCCACTGGCACACACACACTCCAGATGGTCAGATACCAACTAGATGTAGAAATCCAGCTGTCTCTTAGCACTAGTCATGTGTTTGTTGATGTATGTTGGGTCATAGTCTTGGACACTTCCTGCTTGAAGACATGCCTAGCTTTCACCTTTAGCTCTTTGAAGTTGTTCTACTTTAGAATTGTACAGGTCACATCAGCATCCCTTTCTAAAGGATCATCTGTTGTATTTTGGAGTTTTACACTCCAATTGGAATTGCCTCACTTTGTTATGTCATAGATTTAAACAAGTTATCATGTTGGAACTTGCTGTCAGAACTCGACCACAAGGCACTACAGAGGGTACTGTGTACGGCCCAGTACTGCCATCCAGGACCTTTCTACCAGGAAGTGTCAGAGGAAGGCCCTAAAAATGGTCAAAGACTTCAGCCACCATAGACTGTTTTCTCTGCTACCGCAAGGCAAGTCTGGCACCAACAGGACCCTGAACAGCTACCCCCATGCCATACGACTGTTAAATAGTTAGTTAAGTTAACCAACAGCTACCCCCAAGCCATACGACTGTTAAATAGTTAGTTAAGTTAACCAACAGGACCCTGAACAGCTACCCCCAAGCCATACGACTGTTAAATAGTTAGTTAAGTTAACCAACAGGACCCTGAACAGCTACCCCCAAGCCATACGACTGTTAAATAGTTAGTTAAGTTAACCAACAGGACCCTGAACAGCTACCCCCAAGCCATACGACTGTTAAATAGTTAGTTAAGTTAACCAACAGGACCCTGAACAGCTACCCCCATGCCATACGACTGTTAAATAGTTAGTTAAGTTAACCAACAGGACCCTGAACAGCTACCCCCAAGCCATACGACTGTTAAATAGTTAGTTAAGTTAACCAACAGGACCCTGAACAGCTACCCCCAAGCCATACGACTGTTAAATAGTTAGTTAAGTTAACCAACAGGACCCTGAACAGCTACCCCCAAGCCATAAGACTGTTAAATAGTTAGTTAAGTTAACCAACAGGACCCTGAACAGCTACCCCCATGCCATACGACTGTTAAATAGTTAGTTAAGTTAACCAACAGGACCCTGAACAGCTACCCCCAAGCCATACGACTGTTAAATAGTTAGTTAAGTTAACCAACAGGACCCTGAACAGCTACCCCCAAGCCATAAGACTGTTAAATAGTTAGTTAAGTTAACCAACAGGACCCTGAACAGCTACCCCCAAGCCATACGACTGTTAAATAGTTAGTTAAGTTAACCAACAGGACCCTGAACAGCTACCCCCAAGCCATACGACTGATAAATAGTTAGTTAAGTAGTTAATTAACCAAGAGGACCCTGAACAGCTACCCCCAAGCCATAAGACTGATAAATAGTTAGTTAAGTAGTTAATTAACCAAGAGGACCCTGAACAGCTACCCCCAAGCCATACGACTGTTAAATAGTTAGTTAAGTTAACCAACAGCTACCCCCAAGCCATACGACTGATAAATAGTTAGTTAAGTAGTTAATTAACCAAGAGGACCCTGAACAGCTACCCCCAAGCCATACGACTGATAAATAGTTAGTTAAGTAGTTAACCAACAGCTACCCCCAAGCCATACGACTGATAAATAGTTAGTTAAGTAGTTAATTAACCAAGAGGACCCTGAACAGCTACCCCCAAGCCATAAGACTGTTAAATAGTTAGTTAAGTTAACCAACAGCTACCCCCATGCCATAATACTGTTAAATAGTTAGTTAACCAACAGCTACTCCCAAGCCATAAGACTGTTAAATAGTTAGTTAAGTTAACCAACAGCTACCCCCATGCCATAATACTGTTAAATAGTTAGTTAACCAACAGCTACTCCCAAGCCATAAGACTGTTAAATAGTTAGTTAAGTTAACCAACAGCTACCCCCATGCCATAATACTGTTAAATAGTTAGTTAACCAACAGCTACTCCCAAGCCATAAGACTGTTAAATAGTTAGTTAAGTAGTTAACCAACAGCTACCCCCAAGCCATAAGACTGTTAAATAGTTAGTTAAGTTAACCAACAGCTACCCCCATGCCATAATACTGTTAAATAGTTAGTTAACCAACAGCTACCCCCAAGCCATAAGACTGTTAAATAGTTAGTTAAGTTAACCAACAGCTACCCCCATGCCATAATACTGTTAAATAGTTAGTTAACCAACAGCTACTCCCAAGCCATAAGACTGTTAAATAGTTAGTTAAGTAGTTAACCAACAGCTACCCCCAAGCCATAAGACTGTTAAATAGTTAGTTAAGTAGTTAACCAACAGCTACCCCCAAGCCATAAGACTGTTAAATAGTTAGTTAAGTTAACCAACAGCTACCCCCATGCCATAATACTGTTAAATAGTTAGTTAACCAACAGCTACTCCCAAGCCATAAGACTGTTAAATAGTTAGTTAAGTAGTTAACCAACAGCTACCTGGACTATCTGAGTTGACCCTTTATGCCCTCTTCACTGTTTATCATTTACTCTGTTGCCTAGTCACTTCATCCCTACATATATGTACGTACATTTGGGGCTCCCGAGTGGAGCAGAGGTCTAAGGCTAGAGGTGTCACTACAGACCTTGGTTTGATTCCGAGCTGTATCACAACCGGCCTTGATTGGGAGTCCCATAGGGCGGCTCACAATTGGCCCAGGGTCGTCCGGGTTACGGTTTGACCGGGGTAGGCCGACATTGTAAATACGAATTTGTTCTTAACTGACTTGCCTAGTTAAATAAAGGTTCAATCAAATATGAGCTTGTACCCCTGCATATCGACTCGGTACTGGTTCCCAGTATATATAGCCATAGTAGCATTACTCATTGTGGATTTATTCCTTGTGCTATTATTTTTCTATTCATTATATTTTCTTTCTGTCTGTATTGTGGGATAGATCCGGTAAATAAGTATTTCACTGTTAGTCAACACCTGTTGTTTACGAAGCATGTGACAAATAATATATGATTTGATAATTGATTCAATGGATAATGAAGGCTTAATCGATCCTATTTTTAATCATTTATCTCTGTTTACATCGTATCAAAGCTTGAATAGTGCCAGGTGGGATTAGTTTGGAAGGATTGGAATGTCTTGTTTTAGAATGTCATGGAAAGTGTTATGCTAGTCAATAGCTGTGGATATATCTTGTTAAACAACAGTGCTGAGGTCCAGGCTAAGGTGCCCTTCATCTAAACTGGAATGACACTAATGCAGCACATGGGTGAACTGGTATTTTTCCACAGTCCCTGCCACCAGACACCTACCCAGCTGGACAGCTTAGCTCAGTGCAGTGCAGAGCAGGGTAGGGTGGAGAAAAAGGGGCCATCCCCCTCAAGCACTGATGTCACTGTCAGTATACTTGATCTGTGCTTGATTGAGCTTGTCTGTTGCCATGGAACCGAAAGAAACGTTTCAAAAACTGCAAACACCACCACAGACCAACACAACTAGGTATTTCATTTTAATCCCACTTCGTTATCCCAAAAAATGCAGTACAACAGGTAGACAGATCATTTGTTTTCAGAGGAGAGTAGCAGATTACTAATTTATACGTGTCTTGAAAGCGAGAGGGAGATAGTGGTTAATCAACAGCTAAAGTGGGGTAGTGGGTTTGTTGACAGCTAAAACAAGATAGCTAGAGGGAGACTGTGGATTTATTGACAGCTAGAGGGAATCAGTGGTTTTATTGACAGCTAGAGGGAGATAGTGGGTTTCTTGACTAGATGGAGACAGTGGGTTTATTGACAGCTAGAGGGAGATAGCTACAAGGAGATAGCAAGAGGGAGACAGCTAGAGGGACATAGCTAGAAGGAGATAGCTAGAGGGAGATAGTGGATTTGTTGACAGCTAGATGAGACAACTAGAGGGTGATCGCTAGAGGGAGATAGCTACAGGGCGATAGCAAGAGGGAGACAGCTAGAGGGAGATAGCTAGAGGGAGATAATGGATTTATTGACAGCTAGATGGAGATATGCATTCAATCGTGGGTTTATTGACAGATAGAGGAAGAAAGGATATAGTGGGTTTACTGACAGATAGAGGAAGATAGCTAAAGGATATAGTGGGTTTACTACAAGGAGTGAGTGGATTTATTGATAGTGGGTTTATTGACAGGTAAAGTGAGACATTCTTTATTTTTTTACCTTTATTTAACGAGGCAAGTCAGTTAAGAACAAATTCTTATTTTCAATGACAGCCTAGGAACAGTGGGTTAACTGCCTGTTCAGGGGCAGAATGACAGATGTGTACCTTGTCAGCTCGGGGGTTTGAACTTGCAACCTTCCGGTTACTAGTCCAACACTTTAACCACTAGGCTACCCTGCCGCCCCACATTGAAATTATTGACAGCTAGAGGGAGATAGCTAGAGGGAGATAGCTACAGGGAGATAGCTACAGGGAGATAGTGGGTTTATTGACAGCTAGAGGGAGATAGGATAGTGGGTTTACTGACAGTTAAAGGGAGATAGCTGTCAATACACCCACTATCTCCCTCTAGCGATCTCCCTTTAACTGTCAGTAAACCCACTATCCTATCTCCCTCTAGCTGTCAATAAACCCATGATCTCCTTCTAGCTGTCACCCTGTAGCTATCTCCCTGTAGCTATCTCCCTATAGCTGTCAATAAATCCACTATCTCCCTGTAGCTATCTCCACATAGCTGTCAATACATCCACTATCTCCCTCTAGCTGTGTGGAGATAGCTACAGGGAGATAGCAAGAGGGAAACCGCTAGAGGGAGATAGTGGGTTTATTGACAGCTAGATGGAGATAGCTACAGGGAGATAGCCAGAGGGAGACAGCTAGAGGGAGATAGTGGGTTTATTGACAGCTAGATGGAGATAGGATAGTGGGTTTACTGACAGTTAAAGGGAGACAGCTAGAGGGAGATAGTGGGTTTATTGAAAGCTAGAGGGAGATAGTGGGTTTATTGACAGCTAGAAGGAGACAGTGGGTTTATTGACAGCTGGAGGGAGACAGTGTGTTTCTTGACAGCTAGAAGGAGATAACTGCAGGGAGATATCTAGAGGGAGACAGCTATAGGGAGATAGCTAGAGGGATTTAGTTAAAAGGAGATGGATTTATTGACAGCTAGAGTGAGATAGAGGTGTATTGACAGCTAGAGGGATACAGCTAGAGGTAGATAGCTAGAGGGAGGCAGTTA
This sequence comes from Oncorhynchus masou masou, assembly GCF_036934945.1. Taxonomy (NCBI): domain Eukaryota; kingdom Metazoa; phylum Chordata; class Actinopteri; order Salmoniformes; family Salmonidae; genus Oncorhynchus; species Oncorhynchus masou. The sequence goes on from NC_088222.1 coordinate 10,445,334, forward strand.
GTTTATTGACAGCTAGAGGAAAACAGAGGATTTATTGATAGCAACACAGAGATAACTAGAGGGCGTTAGCTAGATGAGGATAGCCGTTTATTAACAGCTAGAGGGACATAACTAGAAGGAGATAGCGGATTTATTGACATCTGTAGGGAGATTGTGGGTTTATTGACAGCTAAAGGGAGATACATGGTTTATTGACAGCTGAAGGGAGATAGTGGATTTATTGACAGTGAGAGGGATATAGCTATAGGGAGATAGTGGGTTTATTGACAGCTAGAGGGAGATAGCGGATTTATTGACATCTGTAGGGAAATAGTGGGTTTGTTGACAACTTTATGGAGATTGTTATTGTGAGGTAGGTTCTGGCCTTTCTGTGGAGTTTTAGAGAGATAGTGGGTTTACTGACATTTAAAGGGAGATAGCTGTCAATACACCCACTATCTCCCTCTAGCTATCTCCCTTTAACTGTCAGTAAACCCACTATCCTATCTCCCTCTAGCTATTTGGAGATAGCTACAAGGAGATAGCAAGAGGGTGACAGCTAGAGGGAGATAGTGGGTGTATTGAGAGCTAGAGGGAGATAGCTAGAGGGAGATAGTGGGTGTATTGAGAGCTAGAGGGAGATAGCTAGAGGGAGATTGTGGGTGTATTGACAGCTAGAAGGAGTCAGTGGGTTTATTGACAGCTGGTGGGAGACAGTGGGTATATTGACAGCTAGAAGGAGACAGTGTGTTTCTTGACAGCTAGAGGGAGATAGCTGCAGGGAGATATCTAGAGTGAGACAGCTATAGGGAGATAGCTAGAGAGATTTCGTTAAAAGGAGATGGTGGATTTATTGACAGCTAAAGGGAGATAGTGGATTTATTGACAGCTAGAGGGAGACAGCTAGAGGGAGACAGCTAGAAGGAGACCATTAGTTTAGTGACAGCTAGAGGGAGACAGTGGATTTATTGACAGCTCGAGGGAGACAGCAACACAGAGATAACTAGAGGGCGTTAGCTAGATGAGGATAGTAGGTTTATTGACAGCTAAAGGGAGATAGTGGATTTATTGAATGCTGGAGATAGTGGGTGTAATGACAGCGAGAGGGAGAAAGTGGGTTTATTGACAGCTAGAGGGAGATATCTAGAGGTAGATAGTGGATTAATTGACCGCTAGATGGAGACGGTGGGGTTTATTATCTCCAGGAGAGAGAAAACAATGGCCTGCGTCTGAATCTAGCTGATGATCGCTGTTGTAGGATATTTATTGCTCATCTTCTACAATGGTAATTTATTATCAAGCTTTAAGAGATTAGGATCGGTCCTAAGAGACTTAAGGTGTTGTATTATTTTGTGTAATAAGATCCATATTTTACTCCACAGATCTTCCTGAACAAACCCATTCGGAGTGGATGACAGTACTGTAGAAGGGAGGAAGGAACAGTCGAACAGGAAAGTTGTAGTTACTAGCTCTTGGTGGACAATATCTAAATGACAAGGGCTGGTGTCACCACAACCAGCTTCGGTCCACAGACCCGTGTAGTGCCCAGCCTCGATGCAAGTCTGCACTAATCTGTTGGCCCAGTGACCTCCAACTGCCCCAACCCCAGCCTGCACCCACCTCTCAGGGGCCTCCAACTGCCCCAACCCCAGCCTGCACCCACCTCTCAGGGGCCTCCTGCTGCCCCAACCCCAGCCTGCACCCACCACTCAGGGGCCTCCTGCTGCCCCAACCCCAGCCTGCACCCACCACTCAGGGGCCTCCTACTGCCCCAACCCCAGCCTGCACCCACCACTCAGGGGCCTCCTGCTGCCCCAACCCCAGCCTGCACCCACCACTCAGGGGCCTCCTGCTGCCCCAACCCCAGCCTGCACCCACCTCTCAGGGGCCTCCTGCTGCCCCAACCCCAGCCTGCACCCACCACTCAGGGGCCTCCTGCTGCCCCAACCCCAGCCTGCACCCACCACTCAGGGGCCTCCTGCTGCCCCAACCCCAGCCTGCACCCACCACTCAGGGGCCTCCTGCTGCCCCAACCCCAGCCTGCACCCACCACTCAGGGGCCTCCTGCTGCCCCAACCCCAGCCTGCACCCACCTCTCAGGGGCCTCCTGCTGCCCCAACCCCAGCCTGCACCCACCACTCAGGGGCCTCCTGCTGCCCCAACCCCAGAGGGATGAACTGTATTGGTGTCGCGGGCGGGATCTAAATCCGGCTCTCCCACGGGAGAAACCAACTTCTTAACCGTTGGCCCAATAGGAAATTCGCTTTTGACTGTGAGCCTGACTCACGTTCGATACATTGGCGCTATGGAGGAAGATATACCACCCCTCTTAGAGCCAGACACCATGACACCAGCCTGCCCCAGCCTTAGCCACAGACGGCTGTACAGGCTCTGCTCTACAGAACCCATACCACCCCTCCCAGACACCCAGCTCAAACCTGCACCCACCTCCCAGGGCCCAGAGCCCCACTGCTGGCCAGGTCCGAGCCCCAGCCTTGGCCCCGGAGGGATGGAAGGTGCCGGCTTCATGGAGCCCATATCCCCTAAGCCAAATACCCAGACAGAGAACAGCATCACTGACCCTGACACACTTGTCTTAATCCACCCTCCACAGGGGCCAGTGGCCCCCCATCGCCCCTGTCCCAGTCACAAACGGATACATGGTGTTGGTATTGGTATCAGTGTTGGCCCTATGGAACCTATACCCCCTCACTCAAATACCCAGGCCAGCGTCACTGACCCTGACACACTGAACCTAATCCAGGAGACGCGACAGATGCAACAGATTACCCATAAAAATGACACAGTCGAGGACAATGTGACTGACCGTCACTGTGACACACATGTCTTAATGCTTGTCACCCAGGATCCGGTGACAGGACTCTTAAACCACCACCACCACCATGTTAGGACAGAGAAAGAGGACATGGCCCAGTCAGAGGGACTAGCACCGGGCTATCCTGATGCTACACCACCACCTGTTGATGCTTATTGGGTCTTATGTGATAGCATCACTAGTGTGACACATGATGGGACAGAGGGAGCTAGTTTAAAGCGCTCAGAGGAAAACAATGACAGTCCTAACGAGTTGTGGCTGGACGCGTGCCAGTATCAGACCCTGGCAGCTGAGGATGGGGAGGGGGAAGAAGGGGCTATTGTGGGTGGGGACGAGTGGGGCCTTTATCCCATCAGAGGCAGCGGTGTCACAGAATGTCCAGACAACACAAAGGAGTCGGGTTTCCTACTGGGAACGGAGGCTGCTATTGGTCAGGGAGGCTGTGATTCAGACCAGTGGTTGTCTGTGCCACCTTTTGATAGGTCTGTGTCCACTGACAGCTGGTATAGCACGTTCTCCGACTGGGCTGTCATAGTCCCTGGAGGAGGACCGCGACCCGAAGACTTTACAGGGACAGCTGCACTCACACAGAAACAGGGACAGGCACAAGCATATCCACAGACACCCATGGCCATCCAACACCAGGCAGTGGAGCCCAGAGCCAGCCCAGAGAGCCCCATCCTCGCTGGGCCAGAAGAGCTACTGGTAGTGGGTAGCCTCCAGGACAGGGAAGGGGAAGGGGAAGACACCCAAACAGAGGAGTCCCACAGCGGGTGTATATCATCAGCAGGGCAGGGAGATCAGGAGCCTGTTGGAGAGCTGGTGATCATTGAGGATGACTGCTCTGCCTATCCCACAGATAGCCACTCAACCCTGGGTTCATCGTCTGACACACTGGCCTCTCCCACCACCAAACTCTACGGGTTGGTGATCAATACGACTGAGGCGGTGCTGGCTCCTCCGCCCATGTCCTTTTCCTCATCCGCCTCGGGTGCTGCGCCTGTGGGGAGAGATGTGTTGGAAATGGAAACAGACATTGACATTAGCCACAAGAGAGACAGTTATTTACTAGAGGACAGTGTTGGCAGATTTCAGAACCAGGTAAGATTTCAAGTGTATTATGTTATTTGATTTAGATACTGTAGTAGTTGATCAACAGCAGTGGATTTGTTTGCTTACAACTGAATGGTCGTGCAGTTAACTGAATATTTGGTTATTTCTGTTAAATCATTACATTTTTCGAGATGGAAAAAGTATGTTTTTTAGACTTCCGACCCCAAGGACGCAACAGCGGCATTGTACTGACACACACTTTCACTAGAGTTATGTCTTTCTGTCGGTCAGAAACTAACCCTGAGGCAACACTCACCTTTATCATGTACTAATAATAGTCCACAACATCAATTACACTGCAACCTGAAACATCATCACAACGTTCAGTATTCCATACCTTCACAGCAAGGCCAAGCACAGAGAGAGAGAGAGAGAGAGAGAGAGAGAGAGAGAGAGAGAGAGAGAGCGAGAGAGAGAGAGAGAGAGAGAGAACAGAGTATAGGAAACTCTTATGTAGGGCAGAGCACTATTCTGTAGCCAGTGGCACGTAGTCTGACTGAGGACTGAAGGTGGTCTGAAACAGCCAAGCCACCCTGGTCGCTATGTTGGTTTATTCACCCTGACTGAGTCAGATGTGGAAGGGTTGTTAGGTAGTTTCTGTTCCTTGATTTCTCATGTGAGAGCCTAGCTCTGGGCTAGCTCTGGGAGCCTAGCTCTGGGCAAGCTCTGGGAGCCTAGCTCTGGGCAAGCTCTGGGCAAGCTCTGAGAGGTTAGCTCTGGGCTAACTCTGGGAGGTTAGCTCTGTGCTAACTCTGGGAGGTTAGCTCTGGGCTAACTCTGGGAGGTTAGCTCTGGGGGCCTAGCTCTGGGAGGTTAGCTCTGGGCTAGCTCTGGAAGCCTAGCTCTGGGCTAGCTCTGGGAGCCTAGTTCTGGGCTAGCTTTTGGAGGTTAGCTCTGGGCTAGCTCTGGGAGGTTAGCTCTGGGAGGATAGCTCTCGGCTAGCTCTGGGAGACTAGCTCTGGGAGGATAGCTCTCGGCTAGCTCTGGGAGGATAGCTCTCGGCTAGCTCTGGGAGACTAGCTCTGGGAGGATAGCTCTCGCCTAGCTCTGGGAGGATAGCTCTCGGCTAGCTCTGGGAGGATAGCTCTCGGTTAGCTCTGGGAGACTAGCTCTGGGAGGATAGCTCTCGCCTAGCTCTGGGAGGATAGCTCTCGGCTAGCTCTGGGAGACTAGCTCTGGAGGATAGCTCTCGGCTAGCTTTGAGAGACTAGCTCTGGGAGACTAGCTTTGGGATTATAGCTCTCGGCTAGCTCTGGGAGCCTAGCTCTGGGAGGATAGCTCTCGCCTAGCTCTGGGAGGATAGCTCTCGGCTAGCTCTGGGAGACTAGCTCTGGAGGATAGCTCTCGGCTAGCTCTGGGAGCCTAGCTCTGGGAGGTTAGCTCTGGGAGCTCTGAGAGCCTAGCTCCGGGAACCTACTGTAGCTCTGAGACTGACAGCTGGCCCTGTGAAGTGGTCTAAGGAAATGAGAGGCATAGAAAAAACTCAGATAGACAGAACAGAAATGGCATCGCTAATTTTAGTGGGTGTTTGATGATAATAGCACGCACCCCAGGATGGAAGCACAGCTAAGGAGTGTAACAAGACTCTCTTCACCCGTACTCTCTCTCTCTCTCACACACACACACACACACACACACACACACACACACACACACACACACACACACACACACACACACACCTTCAGAGCAGTCTAACAAAGCTCACTCACTGGGTTAAAGGCCTGGGAGGATAAAGGGTCACTGATTGGCTTAAACATTTTGAGTTGCACAGTTAATAGTGCACTGCCCAGTGCTATAGTGCTATAGACCAGACCACTCCCACATTTACAGTAAGTTACATGTAAGGCTGTTGACTCTGATCAACATAATGCAAGTTGTTATATAGCAAGATGTGTTTACGACAATCTATGACAACAAATATATGAGAAATAAGTATGATAGATGTCTTCGGGAACAATAATTATCCTTCTTTTTTGTCAAACCTGCTACTAACTTACGACTTATCTGAACATGTTTATACTATTTAATGTCTTTTGAATCTTTGCATAATGAACCTTTCAATATTAACCTGTGTAGTGGGCAGTAATATTTGATATACAGTATATTATATATATATTGCATGTGACTCGTAACAAGATTAAGCAATTAACCTATTAAATGGTTAATCTGACTCCATCAAGATAAATAGCAATGTGCAAGAACACAGAAATAGATATTGAAGACATGTCTGAGAATGGAATTCTAAATACAGGTGTATTTAATAACTTTGTAAAATGAATGGATTCACATACAAGGCATAAAGCTTAAGTTACACGTTATTAACACGCATTACAAGGTATTGCTAAGCATATACTGTAGATCCTAAGTCTAATTTACAAGAAAAAGCATGAACAAAGAGATGCTTACTGGCACAGAGGTCTAGAAGCCTAGAGGTCTAGAAGCCCAGAGGTCTAGAAGCCCAGAGGTCTAGAAGCCCAGAGGTCTAGAAGCCCAGAGGTCTAGAAGCCTAGAGGGCTAGAAGCCCAGAGGTCTAGAAGCCTAGGAAATTAGAATTGATCATAGAACCTTCCTCATGGACTGGATACCTGATAAGAGAGATCATATATCCATTAAGATAGCATCAGAGTTATCCTCAGTGAACAGTTACCACAGAGATCATATCAGAGTTCACCCAGATCAGAGTTCACCCTGTCCAGATACAAGTTGGGTATTGTCCTTTGTGATTTCCTTGTGTTCCTGGACCATTTGTCATGCAGCTCCAGGTGACAGAGAGCACATACATTAGGGCCGAGCCCTACACCTTCGGTGACTATTGAACCATTTGTCATGCAGCTCCAGGTGACAGAGAGCACATACATTAGGGCCGAGCCCTACACCTTCGGTGACTATTGAACCATTTGTCATGCAGCTCCAGGTGACAGGGAGCACATACATTAGGGCCGAGCCCTACACCTTCGGTGACTATTGAACCATTTGTCATGCAGCTCCAGGTGACAGGGAGCACATACATTAGGGCCGAGCCCTACACCTTCGGTGACTATTGAACCATTTGTCATGCAGCTCCAGGTGACAGAGAGCACATACATTAGGGCCGAGCCATACACCTTCGGTGACTATTGAACCATTTGTCATGCAGCTCCAGGTGACAGAGAGCACATACATTAGGGCCGAGCCTACACCTTCGGTGACTATTGAACCATTTTAAACGTTGTTTATTTCTCCCCATGTAGCACCTTAGAGATGCAGTGCAAAATGTGACAGAAAACAGTCTCTCCCAGCTGGGCGGCTTGTTTATTGAGGGGGAAGATGAAGAGAGAAGTAAAGGGTCGGTGAGCGTCTCCGGTTACCCTTCCAGTAGCAAGGCACATCAGGTGGAGCATCTGTGTGGCGACAAGAGACATCAACAGTCATTTAAGAAGTTTCAATGTACCACAGACTCTGACAGGAACACATACGTGCCGGCACACAGAGACACAACGTCCCGAGGCATTAAGGCGGACATACATGTGTCCCCCAACACAGACAGGAAGGACCTCCAGGAGACGGAGGGGAAGAGGCCACAGTGGGGGAATCCACCATTTTTAATGCCTGTTATGCCTTTAGCTCCTCTGAGTCTCAGTGTGGGCCGATCTCTCTTTTGCCGGACGAACAGCGCTTTGGAAGGGGATACCGTCCAAGCCAGTCCTAAGAGATCACTGCTCAATGAGCAGCGAGGTCAGAGTTGTGGGTTTATACAATCTAATGTGCCCCGACTTCCCGTTTTGCCCGCCTGTTTCCGGGGGAAGATTGATAAGAAGACACCTGTGGTAAACAAAGAGGAAAAACTGTTGTTGACGAAAACAAAGAGGAATACGGGTTCTAGAGATACAACATCAGAGGACAAGGGTGGAAAGTTGAACGTTTGCTCCGGTCAGAATCTGAACAGGGACATTCCAGTATCGTCTTCGTCAAGTGAGGAATCAACAGCATCTTGGTCTCTTGACAGAAAGAAAAACATCACAGTCCCACATGAGGTCAGCTCCCTCAGTAAAGAACTCTCCAACTATATCATTGTGACCGGTGATCACTTGATGATCTCAGAGAAGGAACGTGTTGCATACTTCACTCTAGACCAAGAGAACCCTCTAGACTCCAGAACGTCCTTGTTGAAACAAATACAATCAGACAGAAATAAAGAACCCAACCACTGTGTTACAGCAGACGTAAAGAAAGGCTCCAAGATGCCTCATAAAACCAGAACACACTCCAAGAAAGACAAGCCAGCTGTGGTTCACCATCTGGCCCCACCAACCTCCAAAACACAAGAGAACCTACCGCTCGGATCTAACATTAAATGTGATCCCCTAACAACACGCGAGGATGGCGACGATGGACCTGTGACTGTCAAAGAGGCTATCGTCATAACAGAGAATGTTAATGCCAAAGGCCACGCCCACGGGAAGAAGAAGAAACACTCTGGGAAACACTCCCAGAATGCATCAGTGAAGAGCGAGGGGATAGACTCCCTGGTTGAGGTGGAGAACAGGGCTAAGCAGAAGACTGCTACCAATGGGAAAATAGACACCTTTGTTGCCAAATTTGGAGCCAAGGCTGGGAAAACCAAAGACAAGACTACAGCAGCTCTGCCTTGTAAGAAGGACAGTGTTCATTCAGACAGTGCTCAGAAACAACCTGGTGTGAAATCTCTGGTTGACGCTTCTGTCATCAGCCAAGGTGCAACAGTGAGTGACCCTTCCTCCAAGGTGCCCCAGTCTACCATCCCCATTGGCCAGCAGCCCAATGATGATGTTATCAAGCGTCGCCGTCTGTCTGAGGACAAGTTTGGTAAACACGAACTCAAGGCTGCTGTTGAGACGACTCGTAGGAAGGCCTACAGCGATGTACTGAAACAGAGAACACATCATGCACCAAAAGAAGGTGGGAATGCACTGCAGTATACTCTACTATTACACCGACCTGGGTTCAAATGGTATTTGTTTTCTTTCAAATACATAGAGCGTTTGATTGAGCCTACTTGGAGCTCCACGTGGACATGATTTGCACTTGAAACAATTCGATTGGTTCGATTACGCAGGTTATCTATTTGAAAGAAAACAATAAATCTATTTGAGCCCATGTCTAATGTTATGATAACTACTCTAAAATGATTATTAACGATAATATACATTTTCTGTGTAATTCTTAGACATATATGTGTATATTTTCTTCCAGTGCCCAGAGTGGTGCAACGGATCCAGGCCGTGCCTGTCAGTGGCGATCCTCAGAGTCTCAGTCTAGGGTGTCAGTTCACGGCTGTCTTTACTGACTACACTGTCACCTGGACCAGAGATGGGACAGTGTTGGCTGAGATCAAGAGAAGGTACAAGTCCTGATTTGATTTGACACTATATTATATTGTCCATGCCCTTAAATGTTCCTATGGGAGAGCTAGTTACCCTACCCCGTTACCATTATTTCAGTGTTTCTCAAATATCTTATTTAATACTCCCAGACATTCCATTTATTTGATCAATTTCAGTACTTACAACGCATTCGGAAAGTGTTCAGACCTCTTGACTTTTTCCACATTTTGTTACGTTACAGACTTATTCTAAAATGGATTACATTGTTGTTGTTTTTCCCTCATCAATCTACACACAATACCCCATAATGACTAAGCAAACAATTTTTTTTTTTTTTTTTTTTTAGAAACGTTTGCTAAATGTTTTCCCAGTTCTGGGAGACATAAGTGTTCAGACCCTTTACTTAGTACTTTGTTGAAGCACCTTTGGCAGAGATTAAAGCCTTGAGTCTTCTTGAGTATGACACTACAAGCTCTGTCAGGTTGGCTGGGGAGCCTCACTACACAGCTATTTTCAGGTCTCTCCAGAGATGTTCGATCCAGGCTCTGGCTGGGCCAAGTCCAGGCTCTGGCTGGGCCAAGTCCAGGCTCTGGCTGGGCCAAGTCCAGGCTCTGGCTGGGCCAATCAAGGTCATTTAGAGACCTGTCCTGAAGCCACTCCTTCGTTGTCTTGGCTGTGTGCTTAGGGTCGTTGTCCTGTTAGAAGGTGAACCTTCGCCCCAGTCTGAGTTCCTGAGCACTCTGGAGAAGGTTTTCATCAAGGATCTCGCTGTACTTTGTTCCGTTCAGCTTTCCCTGTATCGTGACTAGTCTCACAGTTCCTGCCGCTGAAAAACATCCCCACAGCATGATGCTGCCACCACCATGCTTCACCGTAGGGATGGTGCCAGTTTTCCTCCAGACGTGACGCTTGGCATTCAGGCCAAAGAGTTCAATCTTGGTTTCATCAGACCAGAGAATCTTGTTTCTCATGGTCTGCAAGTCCTTTAGGTGTCATTTTTGCAAACTCCAAAAGGGCTGTTGTGCCTTTTACTGAGGAGTGGCTTCCGTTTTGGCCACTCTACCATAAAGGCCTGATTGGTGGAGTGCTGCAGAGATGGTTGTCCTTCTGGAAGGTTCTCCCATCTCCACAGAGGGACTCTGGAGTTCTGTCAGTAACCATTGGGTTCTTGGTCACCTCCCTGATCAAGGCCCTTCTCTCCCAATTGCTCAATTTGGCCAGTCGGCCAGCTCTAGGAAGAATCTTGGTGGTTCCAAACTTCTTCCATTTCAGAATGATGGAAGCCACTGTGTTCTTGGGGACCTTCAATGCTACAGAATTGTTTTGGTACCCTTCCACAGATCTGTGCCTCGACACAATCCTGTCTCTGAGCTCTAAGGACAATTCCTTCAATCTCATGGCTTGGTTTTTGCTCTGACATGCACTATTAACTGTGTGACTTTATATGGACAGGTGTGAGCCTTTCCAAATCATCTCCAATCAATTGAATGTACCACAGGTGGACTCCAATCAAGTTGTAGAAACATCTCAAGGATGATCAATGGAAACAGGGCCTAAGCTCAATTTCGAATATCATAGCAATACTTATGTAAATAAGGTATTTCTGTTTTTATTTTTAAAACATTTGCAAAAGTTTCTAACTATGGGGTATTGGGTGTAGATTGATAAATAAGAACATTAATTTAATCAATTTTAGAATAAGGCTGTAACGTAACAAAATGTGGAAAAAGGGAAGGGGTCTGAATACTTTCTGAATGCACTGTACTAGCTACACCAGATCCAACTAGCTACACCAGATCCAACTAGCTACACCAGATCCAACTAGCTACACCAGATCCAACTAGCTACACCTGATCCAACTAGCTACACCTCATCCAACTAGGTACACAAAATCCAACTAGCTACACCAGATCCAACTAGCTACACCAGATCCAACTAGCTACACCAGATCCAACTAGGTACACCAGATGCAACTAGCTACACCAGATCCAACTAGCTACACCAGATCCAACTAGCTACACCAGATCCAACTAGGTACACCAGATGCAACTAGCTACACCAGATCCAACTAGCTACACCAGATCCAACTAGGTACACCAGATCCAACTAGCTACACCAGATCCAACTAGGTACACCAGATCCAACTAGGTACACAAAATCCAACTAGCTACACCAGATCCAACTAGCTACACCAGATCCAACTAGCTACACCAGATCCAACTAGCTACACCAGATCCAACTAGCTACAACAGATCCAACTAGGTACACCAGATCCAACTAGCTACACCTGATCCAACTAGGTACACCAGATCCAACTAGCTACACCAGATCCAACTAGCTACACCAGATCCAACTAGCTACACCAGACGTAACTAGCTACACCAGATACAACTAGCTACACCAGATACAACTAGCTACACCAGATACAACTAACTACACCAGATACAACTAGCTACACCAGATCCAACTAACTACACCAGATCCAACTAACTACACCAGATCCAACTAGCTACACCAGATCCAACTAGCTACACCTGATCCAACTAGTTACACCTCATCCAACTAGGTACACAAAATCCAACTAGCTACACCAGATCCAACTAGCTACACCAGATCCAACTAGCTACACCAGATCCAACTAACTACACCAGATCCAACTAGCTACACCAGATCCAACTAGCTACAACTCATCCAACTAGCTACACCTCATCCAACTAGCTACACCTCATCCAACTAGGTACACAAAATCCAACTAGCTACACCAGATCCAACTAGCTACACCAGATCCAACTAGCTACACCAGATCCAACTAGCTACACCTCATCCAACTAGGTACACAAAATCCAACTAGCTACACCAGATCCAACTAGCTACACCAGATCCAACTAGCTACACCAGATCCAACTAGCTACACCTGATCCAACTAGCTACACCAGATCCAACTAGGTACACCAGATCCAACTAGCTACACCAGATCCAACTAGCTACACCAGATCCAACTAGCTACACCAGATCCAACTAACTACACCAGATCCAACTAGCTACACCAGATCCAACTAGCTACAACTCATCCAACTAGCTACACCTCATCCAACTAGCTACACCTCATCCAACTAGGTACACAAAATCCAACTAGCTACACCAGATCCAACTAGCTACACCAGATCCAACTAGCTACACCAGATCCAACTAGCTACACCTCATCCAACTAGGTACACAAAATCCAACTAGCTACACCAGATCCAACTAGCTACACCAGATCCAACTAGCTACACCAGATCCAACTAGGTACACCAGATCCAACTAGCTACACCAGATCCAACTAGCTACACCTGATCCAACTAGCTACACCAGATCCAACTAGGTACACCAGATCCAACTCGCTACACCAGATCCAACTAGCAACACCAGATCCAACTAGCTACACCTGATACAACTAGCTACACCTGATCCAACTAGCTACACCAGATCCAACTAGCTACACCAGATGTAACTAGCTACACCAGATACAACTAGCTACACCAGATCCAACTAGCTACACCTGATCCAACTAGCTACACCTGATCCAACTAGCTACACCAGATCCAACTAGCTACACCAGATCCAACTAGCTACACCAGATCCAACTAGCTACACCAGATCCAACTAGCTACACCTGATCCAACTAGCTACACCTCATCCAACTAGGTACACACAATCCAACTAGCTACACCAGATCCAACTAGCTACACCAGATCCAACTAGCTACACCAGATCCAACTAGGTACACCAGATCCAACTAGCTACACCAGATCCAACTAGGTACACCAGATCCAACTAGCTACACCAGATCCAACTAGCTACACCAGATCCAACTAGCTAAACCTGATACAACTAGCTACACCTGATCCAACTAGCTACACCAGATCCAACTAGCTACACCAGATGTAACTAGCTACACCAGATACAACTAGCTACACCAGATACAACTAGCTACACCAGATACAACTAGCTACACCAGATCCAACTAGCTACACCAGATCCAACTAACTACACCAGATCCAACTAGCTACACCAGATCCAAATAGCACCAGATCCAACTAGGTACACCAATCCAGCTAGCTACACCTGATCCAACTGGGTACACCAGATCCAACTAGCTACACCAGATGCAACTAGCTACACCAGATCCAACTAGGTACACCAATCCAACTAGCTACACCAGATCCAACTAGCTACACCAGATCCAACTAGCTACACCTGATACAACTAGCTACACCTGATCCAACTAGCTACACCAGATCCAACTAGCTACACCAGATGTAACTAGCTACACCAGATACAACTAGCTACACCAGATACAACTAGCTACACCAGATACAACTAGCTACACCAGATCCAACTAGCTACACCAGATCCAAATAGCACCAGATCCAAATAGCACCAGATCCAACTAGGTACACCAATCCAGCTAGCTACAACTGATCCAACTAGGTACACCAGATCCAACTAGCTACACCAGATGCAACTAGCTACACCAGATCCAACTAGGTACACCAATCCAACTAGCTACACCAGATCCAACTAGGTACACCAATCCAGCTAGCTACACCTGATCCAACTAGCTACACCAGATCCAACTAGCTACACCAGATCCAAATAGCTACACCAGATCCAACTAGCTTCACCAGATCCAACTAGGTACACCAATCCAGCTAGCTACACCTGATTCAGCTAACTACATCTGTTCCAACTAGCTACACCTGAACCAACTAGCTACACCTGATCCAACTAGCTACACCAGATCCAACTAGGTACACAAAATCCAACTAGCTACACCAGATCCAACTAGCTACACCAGGTCCAACTAGCTACACCAGATCCAACTAGCTACACCAGATCCAACTAGGTACACCAGATCCAACTAGCTACACCTGATCCAACTAGCTACACCAGATCCAACTAGGTACACCAGATCCAACTCGCTACACCAGATCCAACTAGCAACACCAGATCCAACTAGCTACACCTGATACAACTAGCTACACCTGATCCAACTAGCTACACCAGATCCAACTAGCTACACCAGATGTAACTAGCTACACCAGATACAACTAGCTACACCAGATCCAACTAGCTACACCTGATCCAACTAGCTACACCTTATCCAACTAGCTACACCAGATCCAACTAGCTACACCAGATCCAACTAGCTACACCTGATCCAACTAGCTACACCTCATCCAACTAGGTACACACAATCCAACTAGCTACACCAGATCCAACTAGCTACACCAGATCCAACTAGCTACACCAGATCCAACTAGGTACACCAGATCCAACTAGCTACACCAGATCCAACTAGGTACACCAGATCCAACTAGCTACACCAGATCCAACTAGCTACACCAGATCCAACTAGCTAAACCTGATACAACTAGCTACACCTGATCCAACTAGCTACACCAGATCCAACTAGCTACACCAGATGTAACTAGCTACACCAGATACAACTAGCTATACCAGATACAACTAGCTACACCAGATCCAACTAGCTACACCAGATCCAAATAGGTACACCAGATCCAACTAGCTTCACCAGATCCAACTAGGTACACCAATCCAGCTAGCTACACCTGATTCAGCTAACTACATCTGTTCCAACTAGCTACACCTGAACCAACTAGCTACACCTGATCCAACTAGCTACACCAGATCCAACTAGGTACACAAAATCCAACTAGCTACACCAGATCCAACTAGCTACACCAGATCCAACTAGCTACACCAGATCCAACTAGCTACACCTGATCCAACTAGCTACACCAGATCCAACTAGGTACACCAGATCCAACTCGCTACACCAGATCCAACTAGCAACACCAGATCCAACTAGCTACACCTGATACAACTAGCTACACCTGATCCAACTAGCTACACCAGATCCAACTAGCTACACCAGATGTAACTAGCTACACCAGATACAACTAGCTACACTAGATCCAACTAGCTACACCTGATCCAACTAGCTACACCTGATCCAACTAGCTACACCAGATCCAACTAGCTACACCAGATCCAACTAGCTACACCTGATCCAACTAGCTACACCTCATCCAACTAGGTACACACAACCCAACTAGCTACACCAGATCCAACTAGCTACACCAGATCCAACTAGCTACACCAGATCCAACTAGGTACACCAGATCCAACTAGCTACACCAGATCCAACTAGGTACACCAGATCCAACTAGCTACACCAGATCCAACTAGCTACACCAGATCCAACTAGCTAAACCTGATACAACTAGCTACACCTGATCCAACTAGCTACACCAGATCCAACTAGCTACACCAGATGTAACTAGCTACACCAGATACAACTAGCTACACCAGATACAACTAGCTACACCAGATCCAACTAGCTACACCAGATCCAACTAACTACACCAGATCCAACTAGCTACACCAGATCCAAATAGCACCAGATCCAACTAGGTACACCAATCCAGCTAGCTACACCTGATCCAACTAGGTACACCAGATCCAACTAGCTACACCAGATGCAACTAGCTACACCAGATCCAACTAGCTACACCAGATCCAACTAGCTACACCAGATCCAACTAGCTACACCAGATCCAACTAGCTACACCTGATACAACTAGCTACACCTGATCCAACTAGCTACACCAGATCCAACTAGCTACACCAGATACAACTAGCTACACCAGATACAACTAGCTACACCAGATACAACTAGCTACACCAGATACAACTAGCT
Source organism: Oncorhynchus masou masou (assembly GCF_036934945.1). Lineage (NCBI taxonomy): Eukaryota > Metazoa > Chordata > Actinopteri > Salmoniformes > Salmonidae > Oncorhynchus > Oncorhynchus masou. The sequence goes on from NC_088222.1 coordinate 10,461,373, forward strand.
ACACCAGATCCAACTAGCTACACCAGATCCAACTAACTACACCAGATCCAACTAGGTACACCAATCCAGCTAGCTACACCTGATCCAACTAGGTACACCAGATCCAACTAGCTACACCAGATGCAACTAGCTACACCAGATGCAACTAGCTACACCAGATCCAACTAGGTACACCAATCCAACTAGCTACACCAGATCCAACTAAGTACACCAATCCAGCTAGCTACACCTGATCCAACTAGCTACACCAGATCCAACTAGCTACACCAGATCCAAATAGCTACACCAGATCCAACTAGCTTCACCAGATCCAACTAGGTACACCAATCCAGCTAGCTACACCTGATTCAGCTAACTACATCTGTTCCAACTAGCTACACCTGAACCAACTAGCTACACCTGATCCAACTAGCTACACCAGATCTAACTAGCTACACCTGATCCAACTAGCTACACCTGATCCAACTAGCTACACCAGATCCAACGAGCTACACCAGATGTAACTAGCTACACCTGATCCAACTAGCTACACCTGATCCAACTAGCTACACCAGATCCAACTAGGTACACCAGATCCAACTAGGTACACCAGATCCAACTAGGTACACCAGATCCAACTAGCTACACCAGATCCAACTAGCTACACCTGATCCAACTAGCTACACCTCATCCAACTAGGTACACAAAATCCAACTAGCTACACCAGATCCAACTAGCTACACCAGATCCAACTAGCTACACCAGATCCAACTAGGTACACCAGATCCAACTCGCTACACCAGATCCAACTAGCAACACCAGATCCAACTAGCTACACCTGATACAACTAGCTACACCTGATCCAACTAGCTACACCAGATCCAACTAGCTACACCAGATGTAACTAGCTACACCAGATACAACTAGCTACACCAGATCCAACTAGCTACACCTTATCCAACTAGCTACACCAGATCCAACTAGCTACACCAGATCCAACTAGCTACACCAGATCCAACTAGGTACACCAGATCCAACTAGCTACACCTGATCCAACTAGCTACACCTCATCCAACTAGGTACACACAATCCAACTAGCTACACCAGATCCAACTAGCTACACCAGATCCAACTAGCTACACCAGATCCAACTAGGTACACCAGATCCAACTAGCTACACCAGATCCAACTAGGTACACCAGATCCAACTAGGTACACCAGATCCAACTAGCTACACCAGATCCAACTAGCTACACCAGATCCAACTAGCTAAACCTGATACAACTAGCTACACCTGATCCAACTAGCTACACCAGATCCAACTAGCTACACCAGATGTAACTAGCTACACCAGATACAACTAGCTACACCAGATCCAACTAGCTACACCAGATCCAACTAACTACACCAGATCCAACTAGCTACACCAGATCCAAATAGCACCAGATCCAACTAGGTACACCAATCCAGCTAGCTACACCTGATCCAACTAGGTACACCAGATCCAACTAGCTACACCAGATGCAACTAGCTACACCAGATCCAACTAGGTACACCAATCCAACTAGCTAGACCAGATCCAACTAGCTACACCAGATCCAACTAGCTACACCAGATCCAACTAGCTACACCAGATCCAACTAGCTACACCAGATCCAACTAGCTACACCAGATCCAACTAGCTACACCAGATCCAACTAGCTACACCTGATCCAACTAGCTACACCAGATCCAACTAGCTACACCAGATACAACTAGCTACACCAGATACAACTAGCTACACCAGATCCAACTAGCTACACCAGATCCAACTAGCTACACCAGATCCAACTAACTACACCAGATCCAACTAGCTACACCAGATCCAAATAGCACCAGATCCAACTAGGTACACCAATCCAGCTAGCTACACCTGATCCAACTAGGTACACCAGATCCAACTAGCTACACCAGATGCAACTAGCTACACCAGATGCAACTAGCTACACCAGATCCAACTAGGTACACCAATCCAACTAGCTACACCAGATCCAACTAAGTACACCAATCCAGCTAGCTACACCTGATCCAACTAGCTACACCAGATCCAACTAGCTACACCAGATCCAAATAGCTACACCAGATCCAACTAGCTTCACCAGATCCAACTAGGTACACCAATCCAGCTAGCTACACCTGATTCAGCTAACTACATCTGTTCCAACTAGCTACACCTGAACCAACTAGCTACACCTGATCCAACTAGCTACACCAGATCTAACTAGCTACACCTGATCCAACTAGCTACACCTGATCCAACTAGCTACACCAGATCCAACGAGCTACACCAGATGTAACTAGCTACACCTGATCCAACTAGCTACACCTGATCCAACTAGCTACACCAGATCCAACTAGGTACACCAGATCCAACTAGGTACACCAGATCCAACTAGGTACACCAGATCCAACTAGCTACACCAGATCCAACTAGCTACACCTGATCCAACTAGCTACACCTCATCCAACTAGGTACACAAAATCCAACTAGCTACACCAGATCCAACTAGCTACACCAGATCCAACTAGCTACACCAGATCCAACTAGGTACACCAGATCCAACTAGCTACACCAGATCCAACTAGCTACACCAGATCCAACTAGCTACACCTGATACAACTAGCTACACCTGATCCAACTAGCTACACCAGATCCAACTAGCTACACCAGATGTAACTAGCTACACCAGATACAACTAGCTACACCAGATCCAACTAGCTACACCTTATCCAACTAGCTACACCAGATCCAACTAGCTACACCAGATCCAACTAGCTACACCAGATCCAACTAGGTACACCAGATCCAACTAGCTACACCTGATCCAACTAGCTACACCTCATCCAACTAGGTACACACAATCCAACTAGCTACACCAGATCCAACTAGCTACACCAGATCCAACTAGCTACACCAGATCCAACTAGGTACACCAGATCCAACTAGCTACACCAGATCCAACTAGGTACACCAGATCCAACTAGGTACACCAGATCCAACTAGCTACACCAGATCCAACTAGCTACACCAGATCCAACTAGCTAAACCTGATACAACTAGCTACACCTGATCCAACTAGCTACACCAGATCCAACTAGCTACACCAGATGTAACTAGCTACACCAGATACAACTAGCTACACCAGATCCAACTAGCTACACCAGATCCAACTAACTACACCAGATCCAACTAGCTACACCAGATCCAAATAGCACCAGATCCAACTAGGTACACCAATCCAGCTAGCTACACCTGATCCAACTAGGTACACCAGATCCAACTAGCTACACCAGATGCAACTAGCTACACCAGATCCAACTAGGTACACCAATCCAACTAGCTAGACCAGATCCAACTAGCTACACCAGATCCAACTAGCTACACCGGATACAACTAGCTACACCTGATCCAACTAGCTACACCAGATCCAACTAGCTACACCAGATGTAACTAGCTACACCAGATACAACTAGCTACACCAGATACAACTAGCTACACCAGATCCAACTAGCTACACCAGATCCAACTAACTACACCAGATCCAACTAGCTACACCAGATCCAAATAGCACCAGATCCAACTAGGTACACCAATCCAGCTAGCTACACCTGATCCAACTAGGTACACCAGATCCAACTAGCTACACCAGATGCAACTAGCTACACCAGATCCAACTAGGTACACCAATCCAACTAGCTACACCAGATCCAACTAGGTACACCAATCCAGCTAGCTACACCTGATCCAACTAGCTACACCAGATCCAACTAGCTACACCAGATCCAAATAGCTACACCAGATCCAACTAGCTTCACCAGATCCAACTAGGTACACCAATCCAGCTAGCTACACCTGATTCAGCTAACTACATCTGTTCCAACTAGCTACACCTGAACCAACTAGCTACACCTGATCCAACTAGCTACACCAGATCTAACTAGCTACACCTGATCCAACTAGCTACACCTGATCCAACTAGCTACACCAGATCCAACGAGCTACACCAGATGTAACTAGCTACACCTGATCCAACTAGCTACACCAGATCCAACTAGCTACACCAGATCCAACTAGGTACACCAGATCCAACTAGGTACACCAGATCCAACTAGGTACACCAGATCCAACTAGGTACACCAGATCCAACTAGGTACACCAGATCCAAATAGCTACACCAGATCCAACTAGCTACACCACATCCAGCTCGGTACACCAATCCAGCAAGCTACACCAGATCCAACTAACTACACCAGATGCAACTAGCTACACCAGATCCAGCTAGGTACACCAATCCAGCTAGCTACACCTGATCCAACTAGCTACACCAGATCCAACTAGCTACACCTGATCCAACTAGCTACACCTGATACAACTAGCTACACCTGATCCAACTAGCTACACCAGATCCAACTAGCTACACCAGATGTAACTAGCTACACCAGATCCAACTAGCTACACCAGATCCAACTAGCTACACCTGATCCAACTAACTACACCAGATCCAACTAGCTACACCAGATCCAAATAGCACCAGATCCAACTAGGTACACCAATCCAGCTAGCTACACCTGATCCAACTAGGTACACCAGATCCAACTAGCTACACCAGATCCAACTAGCTACACCAGATCCAACTAGCTACACCAGATCCAACTAGGTACACCAATCCAGCTAGCTACACCTGATCCAACTAGCTGCACCAGATCCAACTAGCTACACCAGATCCAACTAGCTACACCAGATCCAACTAGCTTCACCAGATCCAACTAGGTACACCAATCCAGCTAGCTACACCTGATTCAGCTAACTACATCTGTTCCAACTAGCTACACCTGATCCAACTAGCTACACCTGATCCAACTAGCTACACCAGATCTAACTAGCTACACCTGATCCAACTAGCTACACCAGATCAAACTAGCTACACCTGATCCAACTAACTACACCAGATCCAACTAGGTACACCAGATCCAAATAGCTACACCAGATCCAACTAGCTACACCACATCCAGCTCGGTACACCAATCCAGCAAGCTACACCTGATCCAACTAACTACACCAGATCCAACTAGCTACACCAGATCCAGCTAGGTACACCAATCCAGCTAGCTACACCTGATCCAACTAACTACACCAGATCCAACTAGCTACACCAGATCCAGCTAGGTACACCAATCCAGCTAGCTACACCTGATCCAACTAGCTACACCAGATCCAACTAGCTACACCAGATCCAACTAGCTACACCAGATCCAACTAGGTACACCAATCCAGCTAGCTTCACCTGATCCAACTAACTACACCTGTTCCAACTAACTACACCTGATCCAACTAACTACACCTGTTCCAACTAACTACACCTGATCCAACTAGCTACACCAGATCCAACTAGCTACACCAGATCCAACTAGCTACACCAGATCCAGCTAGGTACACCAATCCAGCTAGCTACACCTGATCCAACTAACTACACCAGATCCAACTAGCTACACCATATCCAGCTAGGTACACCAATCCAGCTAGCTACACCTGATCCAACTAACTACACCAGATCCAACTAGCTACACCAGATCCAGCTAGGTACACCAATCCAGCTAGCTCCACCTGATCCAACTAACTACACCTGATCCAACTAGCTGTACCTGATCCTACTAATTAAAGGGTTGACAATTAGTTGGCTCAGTTGATTTAGTGTACTATTATAGTAATGGTATAGATCACAGCAGAGGGTACTCCACGAGAGGTTTGGGAAACTCGCCACTATTTCAAAGCCCACTTGGTGTTGCTCTCTCTCAGTGTAGGTTACTGTAGCAATATATTTGGCAGATATTAACCCATCAATGTGTGATGATGATTCAGCCGTGAGTGGGAGGAAGGTTCAGTTTTTATATAACGCTATGATTCAACTGTGCATCAGGTGCAATATCGTCGTTATTGTTCCAGAAATCTCCACTTAGTTGGAATACGGCCAGTCACGATTATTGTGTAATATTATCTGTCTCTACTTACATAATACAACTTTTAGAAATAACATTGTTGAAAAATGTCTAAAGAGTGAAAGTGAGTAGACACGTATGTTGAGTCAGGTGTACGTTGAGTCAGGTGTACGCTGAGTCAGGTGTACGCTGAGTCAGGTGTACGTTGAGTCAGGTGTACGTTGAGTCAGGTGTACGCTGAGTCAGGTGTACGTTGAGTCAGGTGTACGTTGAGTCAGGTGTACGTTGAGTCAGGTGTACGCTGAGTCAGGTGTACGCTGAGTCAGGTGTACGTTGAGTCAGGTGTACGCTGAGTCAGGTGTACGTTGAGTCAGGTGTACGCTGAGTCAGGTGTACGCTGAGTCAGGTGTACGCTGAGTCAGGTGTACGCTGAGTCAGGTGTACGCTGAGTCAGGTGTACGCTGAGTCAGGTGTACGCTGAGTCAGGTGTACGTTGAGTCAGGTGTACGTTGAGTCAGGTGTACGTTGAGTCAGGTGTACGTTGAGTCAGGTGTATGCTGAGTCAGGTGTATGTTGAGTCAGGTGTATGCTGAGTCAGGTGTATGCTGAGTCAGGTGTATGCTGAGTCAGGTGTACGCTGAGTCAGGTGTATGCTGAGTCAGGTGTATGCTGAGTCAGGTGTATGTTTTGAACAGGGACCAAGAAATGAAAGGAATATAGCCTTCAGTTAGACTCTTATCACTGTCAATATAACACTTTCATTTTTCATTAATGAACTAATGTTTTGTCCGCAAGCTGCCTTCATCAGGGTTGTTTCATAGAGCAGGGGTTTCCTACCTTTTTCGATTAATGTACTACCAACTGAGTTATACTCTGCACAGAATATACCTGAAGTACCCCCTCAAATGCATTTCACCATTGAGCCTATGGTCTCATAGAACCCCTGGTTGGGAAACACTGGAGAACAAGCCTTAGTATGAATAGATTATGTTAATTCAGAATAATGATTCAAGGTTTATTCTCTCCTTTCTGCTCTGTGTAGTGCTGGAGATGAGAGCAGAGTGTGTCTCACCATCACCAAGGCCTCCAATAAAGATCTGGGGAAGTACCGCTGTAGTCTCCTCTGTTCCCATGGCTCTGTGATCCTGGACTACCTACTCACCTACGAGGGTAAGACACGTTAGACTACCTACTCACCTACGAGGATAAGACACGTTACACTACCTCCTCACCTACGAGGGTAAGACACATTACACTACCTACTCACCTATGAGGGTAAGACACGTTAGACTACCTCCTCACCTACGAGGGTAAGACACGTTACACTACCTCCTCACCTACGAGGGTAAGACACGTTACACTACCTCCTCACCTACGAGGATAAGACACGTTACACTACCTCCTCACCTACGAGGATAAGACACGTTACACTACCTACTCACCTACGAGGATAAGACACGTTACACTACCTACTCACCTACGAGGATAAGACACGTTACACTACCTCCTCACCTACGAGGATAAGACACGTTAGACTACCTCCTCACCTACGAGGGTAAGACATGTTAGACTACCTACTCACCTACGAGGGTAAGACACGTTAGACTACCTCCTCACCTACGAGGGTAAGACACGTTACACTACCTCCTCACCTACGAGGGTAAGACACGTTACACTACCTCCTCACCTACGAGGATAAGACACGTTAGACTACCTCCTCACCTACGAGGATAAGACACGTTAGACTACCTCCCCACCTACGAGGGTAAGACACGTTAGACTACCTCCCCACCTACGAGGATAAGATAAGTGAGACTACCTATGAGGATAAGACATGTTAGACTACCTATGAGGATAAGACACGTTAGACTACCTATGAGGATAAGACACGTTAGACTACCTATGAGGATAAGACACATTAGACTACCTATGAGGATAAGACACGTTAGACTACCTCCTCAACTACGAGGGTAAGACACGTTAGACTACCTATGATGATAAGACACGTTAGACTACCTATGAGGATAAGACACGTTAGACTACCTATGAGGATAAGACACCTTAGACTACCTCCTCACCTACGAGGATAAGACACGTTAGACTACCTATGAGGATAAGACACGTTAGACTACCTATGAGGATAAGACACGTTAGACTACCTATGAGGATAAGACATGTTAGACTACCTATGAGGATAAGACACATTAGACTACCTATGAGGATAAGACACATTTACATTACATTTAAGTCATTTAGCAGACGCTCTTATTCAGACACATTAGACTACCTATGAGGATAAGACACGTTAGACTACCTATGAGGATAAGACACGTTAGACTACCTCCTCACCTACGAGGGTAAGACACGTCATACGTCACACTCACATCCAAGTTTCAAATTTCTGGTTTTATTTGCCATGTGCAATGGAAATCTTACTCCACAGGGCTCTCACAATAAAAACAGAAAAATACAAACATAATTTGGAAGTTAACAGCCCCCGCTCTTTCTGTCTGTCTCTTTCATAGTGCTGAGTGACATTGTCATCCTGGCTAATCCCCAGAAAAACATCACAGGTGAGTAGCGATCTAATGCTGAATTTCAGTTTGATATACAGTATACATCTGAGACAAGGTGTTAGGTAATAAAAGTTCAGAGGTCATTCATTGCGAAGCATCAAAATATGTTATGCTATGTTAAAGGCTCTTTCTGAATGACTGTGTTCCTCTCTCTCCCTCAGCTGCTCCCACTGAGCTAGTAGGCGAAGAGGAGGATGTGAAATGTTCCTGTCTGTTGTTCAAAGAGGACTTCCTGTCAGAGCAGTACTTTGATGAGAACCAGCCAGCCAGTCTGGTGACAGAGAAGGAACACTTTGGAGAGGGTATGCACCGAAGGGCCTTCCGGACCAGGCTCAAGGCCGGTATGGTGCCTGTCTTCACCCAGGGCCACCACTGTGTGCTCAAGGTACACAATGCTATCAGCTACGGGACACAGAACAACGAGGAGTTGGTTCAGAAGAACTATAACCTGGCCGTGGAGGTGAGGGTTTATTTACCTTGATATCACCAGACACAGGGTCAGAGGTACGGTTAGGGTCAGAAAAACAGTTGCTCTCACTATTTGACATTGCATAATACTCTGACCCAGGGTTTGGGGTCAGTTTCATTTCAATTCAGTCACTTCCTGAACCCTGTTGTAACCATCAGCAGAACTGCTCAGATTGTGTGTATTGTGTGATTCCAGGAGTGCCATGTTCAGAACACAGCAAGAGAGTACATCAAGGTCTGGACAGCCGTGGCCCAGACACAGGATGCCTTCGGAGAGGTTCCAGAGTGAGTAAGATGTTATCGCTGTCACATCACCGTCTGGCAGGGTGTGGGCCTGCAAATCCCAGTGTCAATTCCTAGATGCCATCTCTTCTCCTGCCGTTGTGTCCTTGTGTCCCACTCAATTTAACCCCTAAACTTCACCCCAGCTCACTTTGTGTTCCAATCTCTCTGTTACAGCAAAAACATGACATTTTTCCAGTGAAATATGCAAAACAGTAACCTTCCTGTTTCTTCTTCTCCCCCCCCCACCCCCGTCCAGGATTATACCAATATACCTGGTCCACCGTCCGTCTAACGACATCCCGTATGCCACCCTGGAAGAGGAGCTGATGGGGGAGTTTGTCAAGTACTCTGTTCGGGACGGGAAGGAGATCAACCTAAAGAGGAATGACTCAGAGGCAGGACAGAAGTGTTGTACCTTCCAGCACTGGGTCTACCACAAGACTGAGGGTAACCTGCTCGTCACTGACATGCAAGGTAGGTTACTGCATCTGCACAGTGAGCCAAGGTCCAGTCTGGCTACGGTACTTAACAGCAGTGCAAAGAAAGTAGGAGATTAGAAATATAAATCATATATTTAACTGTAGAAGCACGTGTGACAACTGTTGCCATAAAAAGGGTTTTATAAATAACTTGAATGATTGATTGATTTCCTCTCGTTTCATTGTAGGAGTTGGCATGAGATTGACAGATGTTGGAATAGCCACGTGTAAGAAAGGGTGAGTTTTGCAAAATAAATACAATACAAAAAACCTGATGGTTTAAAATCACCTGTGTGTATTGCACATTACGCCTCACAAACCACATGCAATGTTTCGTTTTTTTTTGGTTTGTTCTCTAGATACAAGGGGTTCAAGGGAAACTGTGCCACGTCATTCATTGACCAGTTCAAAGCCTTGCATCTGTGCAACAAGTACTGTGAGATCCTTGGACTCAAGTCTTTACAGCCAAAACCCAAAAAGACTGTGGTCCCTAAACCCAAGCCAACTCAACCTGTCACAAAGACTAAAAAGACTATTGGACCCACCCTGAAGAGCAAATCCTGATAGGAAGGGGGGCCTTTACATTTGAATATTGTCTCATTCAGATAATAATCTATTTTACAGGGGAGGCCTGATAGTAGACCTAACAGATTTGATACTGGGGAATATCGGCCAATGAATAAACCTGCTCTACAATACTCTAGAACGTTACCCTGGATACGGGGTTGTCTATCTGGTGTATAAAGAGACGGTTGGGTCAATGGAAGTACGTCTGTATGAATAAATGTACTGAAGATGTCCTGAAGTGTTATAGACGTCTGCCAGTACGCTTCAGTCAATCTACCTAGAGAGGATCTGCTGCTGTCAACCATGAATGGCTTGTCTCACTCAGTTGAATAGGTTCTCCCATGTATTCCTCATGCTGTGATGACGCTGTGATGATTGGAACGAAGAGGCAGCCTAATCAGAGATAATAGGTTTCTACCATCTTCGGTAGTGTTTCTCTCTTTGACGAGGTAGCATAGCTATAGGCTGTCGTTTCTTCTGTGTTTTGTTGGTTTTCTTTTAGTGCATTTTATTTTTTGGTACTTTTTGAGGACACATTTAAACATTTGTTTTAAGAAAATGTGTAAAACATAATTTTTGTGTAAGAACATAGATACTGCAAGAAAATTATATAAATCATAGGACTACAATTTTATGCATTTTCTATGATGTACGTGATGAGTGAAAATATACATTTATACATTTGTGTTACATGCGTTTGTTTGTATTGTCTTTTGTTGTTGTAAGGTAGGTTGCCAATAGACATAATTTGAAATGATGTATAACAGATATTTAAGATGTACAGTATCAAACTGAAAAGTATATGATGGTACATGTAAGGTACTGCAATAGCAGCGATGTGGTAGTAGCCTGCAGCAAAGTTACAGTTTCAGTGACAGAATAATGAAGGACCAGTCAGAGTGAGAGTACACCACTTCGCCCCCTGAGATCTCCTCCTCTTGACATCTCATGTCTGATGTCTGACGTGCTTGGCTCGGCCAGAATGCCTCCAGCTATGCTACCCCTGCAGTCTGCCTCAGAGATGAAACGACTCAAAATCGCCATCTGCCGGCCTTTTGGGCTACCTCAGCGCTAGACTACAGTAAACAATGTCTGCCATGTCTGAGTAATCGTCCAGCTGAGGTATTCATTCATACTGTCTCTCCGATTCAATATAAAACAAATGATCCACATCACCATATGGATATTGGGTTAAATGTAATCGGATATTGCCTTTTCCATTTTTATTAGAGTGTAACACTTATCTGGAGCCTTGCTTGATGTTTGATAAATTAGATATTATCTTGTGATGTTGGTGGTGCAGCACACTCAAGTGAATGTAACTCACGTAGGGCCCCGACACCGATTTATAAATGTATGTTTTTCCTAAACACTTCTCAGTATTTGGTATTCAGACTTAATTTATTCATTTGCCTCTGCCGTTGTTTAACCTGCTATGTGCGGGCTGAGTTCTATAATGACGCAAACAGGCTACATTACGTGGCCACCAATTATTGCACAACGTTTGCCTAATATAATCCAATATTACTAGCGAGTCTCAGGAACAATTCACAAGGACGTGACAGAGGAAAGAAAGGTAAATGGAATGGAATGATGCAAAAATAAATATGTGGTTATTACTGATGGTGGCTAACGATAGTGGCTAATGTTTAACATGATACAAATTGTAAAATAAAACAGAAAAACCCGGGTGTATAATCCAAACATTGTAAAACGCGTACATCAACTCGGCAGTTTCAGCCCATCAGTTTGGGTCTCCAAATGTCATCCAAGAAAATCACGAGGGCACGCAATTAAAATCGGAATGGCACAGCTATTTTTGTCCTATTTCAATGTGGCCACAATACATTTCATGGTGATATGATTTTCAGTTTGCTCCCATATGGCTGGTTTTACAATCCACTTCTTCAAACGGATTACTAATTTATTTAGGTCTTATAAATGTATCAATTAAGGTGCATGGAGAATGCTGTTATTTCTATTTGAAAAAGAAAGCAGATGCTTTTCCCACTTGGAACCGGCAGGTTGGCTTGACTGTATTCATGGTTTCCTTGCGCATAACTTGTAGCTTTTCTTCTCCACCCTCTGCTGCAGTGGAGGCTGCTGAGGGGAGGACGGCTCATAAAAGGCCTGGAACGGAGCGAATGGAATGGCATCAAACACATGGAAACCATGGAAACCATGTGGTTAATGTATTTGGTACCATTCCACTGATTCCGCCCCAGTCATTACCAGGAGCCCATCCTCCCCAGGTCCCACCAACCTCCTGTGACTGATTGACAGAAAAACCAATGGCCCCATCAACACTGTAGGCTCCCTCTTTGTGTCCCAGGAAGTGTTGTTTTTCTGCCTAGTGAGTCTCACTGAAACACTAAACTTTATTGGAATTTAAACTTCCAGAGTGTGAAAGGTCATGTCCTACAGCCATTAAACTGGACACCAAAGACCAACCCATGTCCTACAGCCATTAAACTAGACACCAAAGACCAACATTATGTAAGTAGAGACATGTTTTTAATTTGGATTCATTGACAACATAGACAACACAGAGGACACAATACTATTTTCCTCCAGCATCACGTGAAAACACAATGGGTCATGTATCTTGGTCTCTAAAAGATGTCTGTGCATTCGTAACACAGTGTAACGTGTAGGCAGAGAAGGAAATGTGTCAGCAAGCATCTGGAGCTTCATGTTTTACCACTGTATCACACGTCTGCTTTTAAAACTTACATTTACAGTCAGCATATGACCAATCACGACCAGTCATATTAAAATCTCATCCGGCCAAACTTTACTCAAACTACAAACTTTATACGCTCTCTGCATTTAGCAGAGACGTTATTTCCCATGGCGGGAAGGAGGAATTACATGCAACAACGATCCCATATCAAACCAGCAACAACAAGATTCAAGGCCTGTGAAGAGAGAACCAAACCGCATTGAGTTAACCAACCAGGATATATGGCCATGTAAGGTGTGACCCTTACCTCCCCGCCACTGTCACTGTTTGACTGACCTCAGGACACGGGGTCACGGTGTTCTCTTCTCACCGTAGCTATATAGTGTGAAAATGGCGTTTGATAGCAGAGGACACAAACACCATTGTCACACTCCACAGCTTCGGAGGATAAAGATTGGGTGAAGGGAATACCTGGGATGTGGTGGAGAGAGAGATTAGTCATCTATTGTACGTTTGTCCCTGGTGAATTTCATAGGCTGTGTTTCAATGTAGAAATGACCACCTACAAATAGTATTTCAGTCTTAAAATGAATTTAGACTGATAACTAGTGAGACTGCCATGTAACAGTACAGACTCCCTGACCAAGGCCCTTCTCCCCCGATTGCTCAGTTTGGCCGGGTGGCCAACTCTATGAAGAGTCTTGGTGGTTCCAAACTCCTTCCATTTAAGAATGATTGAGGCCACTGTATTATTGTGGACCTTCAATGCAGCAGGCATTTTTTGGTACCCTTCCCCAGATATGTGCCTCGACACAATCCTGTCTCGGAGCTCTACGGACAATTCCTGTCATCTGTGGGACCTTATATAGACAGGTGTGTGTCGATCGATGTGCAATTTATTTAAATTAGGTATTTCTGTTCTTTATTTGTAATACATTTGCAAAACAATGTAAAAACCTGTGTACGCTTTGTCATTATGGGGTATTGTGTGTATATTGCTGAGGATTACATTTTTCTTTTAATTTTTTTTTTAGAATAAGGCTGTAACATAACAAAACATGGAAAAAGTCAAGGGGTCTGAATACTTTCCGAAGGCACAGGTGTACTACTGTAGGAAGTAGTATATAAAGATATATTAATTTGTGTTAAAGCAGGAGGTACTATTTAGAAATATTCAGTTGTGCTACAGTAGGATATAGTATATAAAGATATATTCAGTTGTGCTACAGTAGGATATAGTATATAAAGATATATTCAGTTGTGCTACAGTAGGATATAGTATATAAAGATATATTCAGTTGTGTTACAGCAGGAATAACTATATAAAGGTATATACAAGTGTACTACAGTAGGATATAGTATATAAAGATGTAAAGATATATTCAGTTGTGTTACAGCAGGAAGTAGTATATAAAGATATATACAAGTGTACTACAGTAGGAAGTAGTATATAAAGATATATACAGGTGTACTACAGTAGGAAGTAGTATATAAAGATATATACAGGTGTACTACAGTAGGACGTAGTATATAAAGATATATACAGGTGTACTACAGTAGGAAGTAGTATATAAAGATGTATACAGGTGTACTACAGTAGGATGTACAGGTCTGCTGTGTAAAGGCTCATTTCTCCTCACATTATGAGCTTCGGTGACCATTCATCCATCTGCAGTAAGCCTCTACTCAACTATGTGAATAAACCTGCCGCTTGTCAGATGGAGCAGTCAGTCTAGTCCGGTCCGATCCAGTCTAGTCCGGTCTAGTACAACATGCTTCTTCTGCTCTAGTATGAAATACACCAATTCCCCCTCCTTGATGGTGTTGTCTTGTGTTAGATGACGTGCTCCTTGAGAACCTACGGTAACTCACCGTGAGACTACTTGTTGGTGGACCGTTCCACTCCCCCTCTGTAGGCCCCAGGACAGGACTGCTCTCTTTCTCTCTGAGTGCATCCAAAACGACACCATTTTCCCTGTATGCTCAAGTGGTGCCATTTCAGACAAAGCATGTGTCTCCTTCTTTGTACCGTCTCATCCAGGCTCTTCGGTAAAGACCCGGTAGCCCTACAAGTCCAGTCCGGTGTGCAGCAGTCCATGGTGGGTTGATGCAGGTCTGTGGAGAGGCGCAGGTGTGTACACAGAGAGACAGTCAGCATTTGGGAATGTTGCTTTCCCTTCCCCTCCCTTTATGTAGCCAGAAGGGGGTTGTATGGACTAACAGTTAATTCCCCTCAGTGATAAGCGGCAGGGAAGTATCGATCGACCCTGACTAAATAGTGGAGGAGGGGGGCACCAACGCACTAACCTGGTAGGGTAGACAGGCAGGCGTCTACACTACCTATTTCACATTCAGCTATTATTCATAAAGACTATCATACATAATATCTTTGTAACTGTCATTTATAGTTATTCATAACGATAGGAACTGTAAAGGTAGCAACTTCACATTCCCTTCATTGCATGTATTGGCCTCCATCTTGTGTGTTTAAAAAAGGTTCTAATCCCTGTGATGAAGATCCTCGTGCCAACGAGAGAACATGAAACCCCATATGACGACGACAGTTGTTATCTTAGTCAGATAGAACTGTACATATCACTGTCTACATGGTGCAGTGTTCTTCTGAAGTCTTACCAAAGTCCTCTTGCCTGTCACCACCCTCTAGTCTACTGTAGCCTGCAGTACGACCAATTCAAACGGTCGACAGCTTGACTTTGAAAAGTTGGACATGGCCCCTGGGGCCATATAGGAGATAAGAATCTCGAAATCTTACCTTGAGCCATTGTTAACAAACTGGCATAACAGATCTGACAATGAATTAATATTTGTTGGGACATACAGTATGTTGGTACTCTTACTGACGTGATCTTGTGAACAATAATCATACTATTTACCTTTTCACATCTCCAACAACAAGCTTTCCCCAAAGAAGTCTGCACACTGTGTACATGATACACTATATACAAAAGTATATGGACACCCTTTCAAATGAGTGGATTCGGTAATTTCAGCCACACCCATAGCTGGCAGGTGCACACAGCCATGTAATCTCCATAGACAAACAATGGCAGTAAGATGACCTTACTGAAGAGCTCAGTGACTTTTAACGTGGCACCGTCATAGGATCCCACCTTTACAACAAGTCAGTTTATCAAATTTCTGCCCTGCTAGAGCTGCTCCAGTCAACTCTAAGTGCTGTTATTGTGAAGTGGAAATGTCTAGGAGCAACAACGGCTCAGCCTTGAAGTGGTAGGCCACAGAAGCTCACAGAATGAGACCACATAGTGCTTTAGTGTATAAAAATTGCCCGTCTTCGGTTGCAACACTCACCTCCAAACTGCCTCTGGAAGCAACGTCAGCACAATAACTGTTTGTCGGGAGCTTCATGAAATGGGTTTCCAAGGCCGAGCAGACACACACAAGCCTAAGATCAACATGCACAATGCCAAGCGTCGGTTGGAGTGGTGTAAAGCTCACCGCCATTGAACTCTGGAGCAGTGGAAACGCGTTCTCTGGAATCACGCTTCACCATCTGGCTGGACGGATCTGGGTTTGGCGGATGGCAGGAGAACACTACCTGCCCCAATGCATTGTGCCAACTGTAAAGTTTGGTGGAGGAGGAATAATTGTCTGGGGCTGTTTTTCATGGGTCAGGCCCTTTAGTTCCAGGCGAAGGGAGATGTTAACGCTACAGCATACAACATTATAGACGATTCTGTGCTTCCAACTTTGTGGCAACAGTTTAGGAAAAGGCCCTTTCCTGTTTTAGCATGACAATGCCCCCGTGCACAGAGCGAGGTCAATACAGAAATGATACGTCGAGATCAGTGTGGAAGAACTTGACTGGCCTGCACAGTTGAAAATAAAAAAGTATTACTATCAGTTGGTGACAGTACAATTGTGCATCAGTTTACCCCCAGGTGTCCTCTCCAGTTTTATAAAATCAGCCCTGTGACTGGAAGGATTGCTGGCCCCTGGTCTGTTTGTGAGAGACGGAGAGCGCTAGCGAGGGGGATTGATAACGTGCCAGGACAAACAGGCCGATTTTATTTGCTCGTCCTTGGAACACATAAAGTCCTAGATCGCCCGTGTGAATGAACTGGGTTTCCTTCACCGAAACACACCTGCCGTGTAGCGTCATCAACAGCTTTGTGTAATGTCTGCCTAGGCATTTTCCTCTTTACGGAATGACATGACACTCAATGAAATGTCACAATATAGCTAGACTTCTGCCCAGTACTCACAATGAAATGTCACCATATAGCTAGACTTCTGCCCAGTACTCACAATGAAATGTCGAAATATAGCTAGACTTCTGTCCAGTACTCACAATGAAATGTCACCATATAGCTAGACTTCTGCCCAGTACTCACAATGAAATGTCACCATATAGCTAGACTTCTGCCCAGTACTCACAATGAAATGACACCATATAGCTAGACTTCTGTCCAGTACTCACAATGAAATGTCACCATATAGCTAGACTTCTGCCCAGTACTCACAATGAAATGTCATAATATAGCTAGACTTCTGCCCAGTACTCACAATGAAATGACACAATATAGCTAGACCTCTGCCCAGTACTCACAATGAAATGACAACATATACAGTGCCTTGCGAAAGTATTCGGCCCCCTTGAACTTTGCGACCTTTTGCCACATTTCGGGTTTCAAACAAAGATATAAAACTGTATTTTTTGGTGAAGAATCAACAACAAGTGGGACACAATCATGAAGTGGAACGACATTTATTGGATATTTCAAACTTTTTTAACAAATCAAAAACTGAAAAATTGGGCGTGCAAAATTATTCAGCCCCCTTAAGTTAATACTTTGTAGCACCACCTTTTGCTGCGATTACAGCTGTAAGTCGCTTGGGGTATGTCTCTATCAGTTTTGCACATCGAGAGACTGAATTTTTTTCCCATTCCTCTTTGCAAAACAGCTCGAGCTCAGTGAGGTTGGATGGAGAGCATTTGTGAACAGCAGTTTTCAGTTCTTTCCACAGATTCTCGATTGGATTCAGGTCTGGACTTTGACTTGGCCATTCTAACACCTGGATATGTTTATTTTTGAACCATTCCATTGTAGATTTTGCTTTATGTTTTGAATCATTGTCTTGTTGGAAGCTAAATCTCCGTCCCAGTCTCAGGTCTTTTGCAGACTCCATCAGGTTTTCTTCCAGAATGATCCTGTATTTGGCTCCATCCATCTCCCCATCAATTTTAACCATCTTCCCTGTCCCTGCTGAAGAAAAGCAGGCCCAAACCATGATGCTGCCACCACCATGTTTGACAGTGGGTATGGTGTGTTCAGGGTGATGAGCGATGTTGCTTTTACGCCAAACATAACGTTTTGCATTGTTGCCCAAAAGTTAAATTTTGGTTTCACCTGACCAGAGCACCTTCTTCCACATGTTTGGTGTATCTCCCAGGTGGCTTGTGGCAAACTTTAAACAACACTTTTTATGGATATCTTTAAGAAATGGCTTTCTTCTTGCCACTCTTCCATAAAGGCCAGATTTGTGCAATATACGACTGATTGTTGTCCTATGGACAGAGTCTCCCACTTCAGCTGTAGATCTCTGCAGTTCATCCAGAGTGATCATGGGCCTCTTGGCTGCATCTCTGATCAGTCTTCTCCTTGTATGAGCTGAAAGTTTAGAGGGACGGCCAGGTCTTGGTAGATTTGCAGTGGTCTGATACTCCTTCCATTTCAATATTATCGCTTGCACAGTGCTCCTTGGGATTTCTAAAGCTTGGGAAATGTTTCTGTATCCAAATCCGGCTTTAAACTTCTTCACAACAGTATCTCGGACCTGCCTGGTGTGTTCCTTGTTCTTCATGATGCTTTTAACGGACCTCTGAGACTATCACAGTGCAGGTGCATTTATACGGAGACTTGATTACACACAGGTGGATTGTATTTATCATCATTAGTCATTTAGGTCAACATTGGATCATTCAGAGATCCTCACTGAACTTCTGGAGAGAGTTTGCTGCACTGAAAGTAAAGGGGCTGAATAATTTTGCACGCCCAATTTTTCAGTTTTTGATTTGTTAAAAAAGTTTGAAATATCCAATAAATGTCGTTCCACTTCATGATTGTGTCCCACTTGTTGTTGATTCTTCACAAAAAAATACAGTTTTATATCTTTATGTTTGAAGCCTGAAATGTGGCAAAAGGTCGCAAAGTTCAAGGGGGCCGAATACTTTCGCAAGGCACTGTAGCTAGACTTCTGCCCAGTACTCACAATGAAATGTCACAATATAGCTAGACTTCTGTCCAGTACTCACAATGAAATGTCACAATATAGCTAGACTTCTGCCCAGTACTCACAATGAAATGTCACAATATAGCTAGACTTCTGCCCAGTACTCACAATGAAATGTCACCATATACCTAGACTTCTGCCCAGTACTCACAATGAAATGTCATAATATAGCTAGACTTCTGCCCAGTACTCACAATGAAATGACACAATATAGCTAGACTTCTGCCCAGTACTCACAATGAAATGACACAATATAGCTAGACTTCTGCCCAGTACTCACAATGAAATGACACCATATAGCTAGACTTCTGCCCAATACTCGCAATGAAATGTCACCATATAGCTAGACTTCTGCCCAGTACTCACAATGAAATGTCCACAATAGCTGCTCTCTTCTTACTGGAAAAGTCAAGGACATGACCACTTTATTGTGGTCAAGGGAAGTTTGGTTGAAAGTAAAATTTTGGTTGAAAGTAAAACCTGCTTGCTTAAACATTGGAATGTTGGGAAACGTTTGCTATTGCATCAATAAATGGAACAGAAAACCACTATAATTGTTAAAGGGAGAACTTTGTCTCAATGTAATATGCGAAACACGACGTTAAATAATAGGGGAAAATTAGGGGTAGTTTATCAGTTAAACTTGGGAGGCCTTTTTTGGCTGCATTTTCACCTAAAACGACGTACACAAAGTCAACAGAAAACTCTAAGAAGTATCATTGGATGTTAAAACAAGAATCATTTCACACAACACTGAGTTTCCATGTTTCAGTTTTAATTTGACTCAAGTTATATAAACCGCAAGGGCTTGTTGTGGAGTTGTGGAATTTAACCAAAAGTGAACTTTTAATTTTTTCCCATTAATAAAAAAGAACAACCCCTAAAAAAACAAGTACATAAGGAGAGAGGGAGGAATCTAGTGAACCACTCAGTGGAGCAGGAATAGAGGGAGAGGGATGAACAGATAACAGAGTAGAGAGAGAGAGAGGAGGACGAGTGTGAAGATCCATTCTTCACGACTGTCACTTTATATTAGCAGCAGGCAGATTTACAGGACTATTGGGGCTAAGTCCCAAACGGCACCCTATTCCCTTTATAGTGCACTACTTTTGACTAAGGCCCATAGAGCTCTGGTCAAAAGTTGTGCACTACATTGGGAATAGGGTGCCATTTGGGACATAATTTAGATATTGCACCGGGGAAAACAGGTGCTCTTCTCAATGAAAAATAAATCACATTCAAGTTAATGATTAAAGACATACAACAGGCAGGTAGGCATCATGACCTTAGTGTGATGGATAAAGTGCCCTTTAGTTTTAGTGGTGTTAAAAAATAAGAGAATAAACAATACCAAAACAAGCCAAAACCAAGTCTGCATCGAAAATGGTACCCTGTTACTTAGTGCACTACTTCTGACCAGGGCCCATAGGGCTCTCTGACCAGGGCCCATAGTGCTCTCTGACCAGGGACCACAGTGCTCTCTGACCAGGGCCCACAGGGCTCTCTGACCAGGGCCCACAGGGCTCTCTGACCAGGGCCCACAGGGCTCTCTGACCAGGGCCCACAGGGCTCTCTGACCAGGGCCCACAGGGCTCTCTGACCAGGGCCCACAGGGCTCTCTGACCAGGGCCCACAGGGCTCTCTGACCAGGGCCCACAGGGCTCTCTGACCAGGGCCCACAGGGCTCTCTGACCAGGGCCCACAGGGCTCTCTGACCAGGGCCCACAGGGCTCTGGTCAAAACCAATGCACTATTATAGGGAATAGGGTGGTATTTGGAACACAACAGACATGTTCTATTGGAAGAACTCGCTGCTTTCCTATTAGTGGCCATCACAGCCACCTCTCACAGTTCAGCTTCATTTTCATGTCTTATTTATTATTAATACTTCTATTATTAAATGTTAAACATGTATTTATAATAATGAAACAATTTCTAAATGTTTTTCAAGAAATTAATGTACAGCATTATGAACAGGGGAGGATGAGCATAACAGTATTGATATTACCATTGTGAGGAAAACCTCTGAATTCACAAAATGGTTCCTTTTTATCCCAAAAGGGATCTTAGTTTAAACCAAGGAGAATAAGCAAACACAAGATAACATTTTCATGCTGTTTTCATAGCACTACAATAACCATGTTATTATTTAAGTCCCCCTAATATCATTGTTTCCAATGACCAGACTTACGGTCTTCTTATACACAGTCAAAATAGTAAACAACGTTTATCATCGGTAGAAATAAGTCAGAAGTGTGTTTTCCATAAGAATGATAATAATAACGATATTAAAATTCTAATAAAAATGATCCCGTTCCTTCTTGGCTTGCAAAATAAAATAATAACGAGTCCTTGTAGTGAGAAAAAGCCCCGTCCCTTTCTCTGGTGGATAGACCTTATCTACAGACAGGTAGAGGAAGGGGGAGAGAGAGAGAGGGTGAGAGAGAGAGAGGGAGGGAGGGGGAGAGAGAGAGAGTGGGAGAGAGAGAGGGAGTGGGAGAGAGAGTGGGAGGGTGAGAGAGAGAGAGGGAGGGGAGAGAGAGAGAGGGGGGAGAGAGAGAGAGAGAGTGGGAGAGAGAGAGAGAGTGGGAGGGTGAGAGAGAGGGAGGGAAGAGAGAGAGTGGGAGGGTGAGAGAGAGAGAGAGAGGGGGAGAGAGAGTGGGAGGGTGAGAGAGAGAGGGAGGGGAGGGAGAGAGAGGGAGGGGGAGGAGAGAGGGAGAGAGGGAGGTTGAGTGAGGGAGGGTGAGGGGGGGAGAGAGGGAGGGGGAGGGGAGAGAGGGAGGGGGGGGAGAGGGAGGGGGAGGGGGAGAGAGGGAAGGGGGAGGGGGGAGAGGGAGGGGGAGAGGGAGGGGGAGAGAGGGGAGGGGAGAGAGGGAGGGGGAGAGAGGGAGGGGGAGAGAGAGGGAGAGAGAGAAAGGGGGAGAGAGGGAGGGGGAGAGAGGAAGGGGGAGAGAGAGGGGGAGAGAGAGAGGGGGAGGGAGAGAGGGGGAGGGGGAGAGAGAGAGGGGGAGAGAGAGGGAGAGAGAGAGAGGGGAGAGAGAGAAGGGAGGGAGGGAGGGAGGGGGAGAGAGAAAGGGAGGGAGGGGGAGAGCGAAAGGGAGGGAGGGGAGAGCGAAAGGGAGGGAGGGGGAGGGCGAAAGGGAGGGAGGGGAGAGCGAAAGGGAGGGAGAGAGCAAAAGGGAGGGAGGGGGAGAGAGAAAGGGAGGGAGGGGGAGAGAGAAAGGGAGGGAGAGAGAAAGGGAGGGAGAGAGAAAGGGAGGGAGAGAGAAAGGGAGGGAGAGAGAAAGGGAGGGAGAGAGAAAGGGAGGGAGGGGGAGAGAGAAAGGGAGGGAGGGGGAGAGAGAAAGGGAGGGAGGGGGGGAGAGAGGGGGAGAGAAAGGGAGGGGGGGGGGAGAGGGAGGGGGGAGAGAGAAAGGGAGGGAGGGGGAGAGAAAGGGAGGGAGGGGGAGAGAAAGGGAGGGAGAGAGAGAAAGGGAGGGAGAGAAAGGGAGGGAGGGGGGGAGAGAGAGGGGGAGAGAGAGAGGGGATGAGAGAGAAGGGGGAGGGGGGGGAGAGAGAGAGGGAGGAGGGAGGGAGGGAGAGAGAAAGGGAGGGAGGGGGAGAGAGAAAGGGAGGGAGGGGGGAGAGAAAGGGAGGGAGGGGGGGAGAGAGAGATGGGGAGAGAGAAAGGGAGGGAGGGGAGAGAGAGAAAGGGAGGGAGGGGGGAGAGAGAGAAAGGGAGGGAGGGGGGAGAGAGAAAGGGAGGGGAGAGAGAGAGGGGGAGAGAGAGAGGGAGGGGGGGAGAGAGGTGGGACCAGGCAGGCATAGTAGTCGAACAGTGAGAGCGACACGGCTTATATCCTCATTAGTGAATCTGTGATTGGTTAGCATTCCTAAGGTTATCTGGTGGTGTGGTGCTGTAGTAGTAAGGTAACCTGGAGAGGAGTTAAGTAGTGATTGATCAATGCAGGATTCCAATTGATCAGTGATTATATATACACACAATGCAGGATCCAGCATGTTAACTTGGAGAGAGGAGTAGTAATTAGATTCATACAGAATGCAGTAACCAGCAGGTTAAGGCTATGCACTCCACAGCACAGCAGAGTCACAGGGATGGTGGGTGTCAAATACAACAGGAGAGATATTCATATTGAAAAGCATCAGAGATTCCAGCACTGCAGATTTCAGACAGGGGTGCAGTGTTTTGCATTGGCTGCACTGTAGTGGCCATGTTCCCCAGCACCTTGACATAGGAGAAGACAGACATGGCTCGTTGTCTCTGTCACATTCACTACAGTCTCAGAGTAACCTCGGTGGTTGATCCTGTGCATATAACATGCTTGCAGGTAGACCCTGCTACGGCCACGGTCTGCAGCTGTAGAATGGCAGTTAGTTTTTTTGTTTTTTTTTTACGTTCTGTGGCAGTTGTTTTTTAAACCTTCTGTCCTGTGGTGGTTGTCGTCTCTGTAGTGGTATTCAACCAAGATGGCTGATGTTAGTTTAATCGACGCCCTCAAAGCCCTGAGCGTTCTCCACAGCCATCAGCAGCCTCTCTCGGAGGTCATCAAACGACTCGTAGGTAGGCAGGTCCAGCCTGTTGAAGCTGGAGAAGAGAATCACACCATTTGTCTCACAGCAGTCTGATTTATTCAGGATACATTTATAGAGGATAATGTGATATTAATACCCGGGGCGAAATAATGGAAACACTCACATGAAACAGACTAGAAATTGTAGAATAGTAAATAATCATACCCACAACCCATAGAAAACATACAGTACATTCAGAAACTGTTCAGACCTCTTGACTTTTTCCACATCTGGTTACATTACAGTCTTATTCTAAAATTGATTAAATTGTCCCCCCCCCCCTCAATCAATCTACACACAATACCCCATAATGACAAAGCAAAAACAGTTTTTAAAAATAATGTTTAATGTAAAAATGTGCATAAGTATTCAGACCCTTTACTCAGTACTTTGTTGAAGCACCTTTGGCAACGATTACAGCCTTGGTTCTTCTTGGGTGTGACGCTACAAGCTTGGCACACCTGTATTTGGGGAGTTTCTCCCATTCTTCTCTGCAGATCCTCTCAAGCTCTGTCAGGTTGAATGGGGAGCGTCGCTGCACAGCTATTTTCAGGTCTTTCCAGCGATGTTAGATCGGGTTCAAGCCCGGGCTCTGGCTGGGCTATTCAAAGACTTGTCCCAATGCCACTCCTGTGTTGTCTTGGCTGTGTGCTTTGGGTCGTTGAGTTCCTGAGCGTTTTGGAGCAGGTTTTCATCAAGGATCTCGCTGTACTTTGCTCCGTTCAGCTTTCCCTGTATCCTGACTAGTCTCACAGTCCCTGCCGCTGAAAAACATCCCCACAGCATGATGCTGCCACCACCATGCTTCATTGTAGGGATGGTGCCAGGTTTCCTCCAGATTTGACGCTTGGCATTCAGGCCAAATAATTCAATCTTGGTTTCATCAGACCAGAGAATCTTGTTTCTCATGGTCAGAGTCCTTTAGGTGCCTTTTGGCAAACTCCAAGCGGGCTGTCATGTCTTTTACTGAGGAATGGCTTCCGTCTGACCACTCTACCATAAAGGCCTGATTGGTGGCGTGCTGCAGAGATGGTTGTCCTTCTGGAAGGTTCTCCCATCTCCACAGAGGAACTCTGGAGCTCTGTCAGAGCCATCGGGTTCTTGGTCACCTCCCTGACCAAGGCCCTTCTCCCCCGATTGCTCAGTTTGGCCGGGCAGCCAACTCTATGAATAGTCTTGGTGGTTCCAAACTTCCTCCATTTAAGAATGTTCTTGGGGACCTTCAATGCTGTAGACATTTTTTGGTACCCTTCCCCAGACCTGTACCTCAACACAATCCTGTCTTGGAGCTCTATGGACAATTCCTTCAACTTCATGGATTGTTTTTTGCTCTGACATGCCTTGTCAACTGTGGGACCTTATATAGACAGGTGTGTGCCTTTCCAAATTATCAATTGAATTTACCACAGGTGGACTCCAAACAAGTTGTAGAAACATCTCAAGGATGATCAATGGAAACAGGATGCACCTGAACTCAATTTCGAGTCTCATAGGAAAAGGACTGAATACTTATGTAAATAAGGTATGTTTTTATTTATTTAATTCATTTGCAAAAAAGTCTAAAAACCTGTTTTCTCTCTGTCATTATCGGGTATTGTGTGTAGATTGATGAGGGGAAACACATTTTTGTATACATTTTAGAATAAGGCTGTAATGTAACAAAAATGTGGAAAAAGTCAAGGGGTCTGAATACTTTACGAATGCACTGGATATACCCACCGCCCAGTTTATTAGGTACACCTACCAGGTACATTGAGTACCGGGTTGGACACCCCTTTGCCCCCAGAACAGCCTGAACTCTTAGGGACATTCCAAAAGATCTCGGAAACGTACAATGTGAGATTTTCATGTTTCACAAATGTCATGTTCACTACTTCATAAGAGTAGTTTAATCCATTACAGATTCAATGGACTTGTCAGAGGGAAGAGGGCAGGCAAGCTGTAAGACCAATACGTACCAGGTGTGTGCTCTGGGTAGCTTATCAGCAGTTCCCCACTGCTCAATGGTGAACAGCTGAGGCCCATTGGAACCTGACATGGGAGAAGACAGGAGTGGTACTAAAACACACAGTACCAGTGCAGCTGTGGCCGGAACACAGAGAAGTGTACTATTGGGCTTCTGGTTACGACAGAGCCCTATGAATAAACATCCTAGCCTACTGCGGACCGTAGAGTTGCCATCTCTCACCATAGAGTTCAGCGAAGCCGTTCATAGGGACTCTGGATGTCCCGGTGACAAACTGAAGCAGGCGGATCCTCTTCTCAGCATCCATCAGCAGGACGGCCTGCAGAGTGGGACACATGGGACGAAACGCATGAGGATGTTGGAACTGGACAGACATTTATCCCCTCGGGTGTGTTATAGGTTTCACTGAGGTGACTCAGTGCAGGTGTAGGTCCTTCAACTTCGAACGAGACAAACATGTGTCTGAAGCGAACGAGCAAAACAATATCCCAAAAGGACTCTGGGCACATGACACTGTACAGGACAGAATCTGTATAAACCAGTCCTCTGAATCAGATCATCTGGCCTGGGGGGGTGCTCCTCTGTTCTGTATCACTCTGTGTGTGTGGTGTGTGTATGTGTGGTGTGGTGTGTGTATGTGTGGTGTGTGTATGTGTGGGTGGTGTGGTGTGTGTATGTGTGGGTGGTGTGGTGTGTGTATGTGTGGGTGGTGTGTGTATGTGTGGGTGGTGTGGTGTGTGCGCGCGTGGTGTGTGTGCGTGCGCGCGTGGTGTGTGCGCGTGCGCGCGTGGTGTGTGCACGCGTGGTGTGTGCGCGCGTGGTGTGTGCGCGCGTGGTGTGTGCGCGCGTGGTGTGTGCGCGTGCGCGCGTGGTGTGTGCGCGTGCGCGCGTGGTGTGTGCGCGTGCGCGCGTGGTGTGTGCGCGTGCGCGCGTGGTGTGCGCGCGTGCGCGCGTGGTGTGTGCGCGTGCGCGCGTGGTGTGTGCGCGTGCGCGCGTGGTGTGCGTGCGCGCGGTGTGTGTGCGTGCGCGCGGTGTGTGTGCGTGCGCGCGTGGTGTGTGCGTGCGCGCGTGGTGTGTGCGTGCGCGCGTGGTGTGTGTGTGCGCGCGTGGTGTGTGTGTGTGCGCGCGCGCGTGGTGTGTGTGCGCGCGCGTGGTGTGTGTGTGTGTGTGCGCGCGCGGTGTGTGTGTGTGTGCGCACGCGTGGTGTGTGTGTATGCGTGGTGTGTGTGTGGTTTGTGTGTGTGTTAAAAGTGCTGGTGGACCCAGATAGAGTGACAGGGCTGATAACCAGGCCAAGTACTACTCTGACCTAGTCTTTTATCAGAGAAAACATGACCCGTTTAAACCAGACAGACTTTGATCTTCAAACACTACGCAGGTTTTGGCCCAAAAAATAATTGACTACTGTGTCCACTAGATGATACATGTATGTGGTTGTATGTGGTTGTATGTGGTTGTATGTGGTTGTATGTGGTTGTATGTGGTTGTATGTGGTTGTATGTGGTTGTATGTGGTTGTATGTAACTCACAGTGAATCAGTTCCCTCTTTGAGACATTACTGATTGGAAACAACAAGCGGTGGTCTGAGTAGTTCAGTGTTTCTCCTGTTGGATATTAACCCACTCACACAGATAATGTTTCATTAGGATGGATGGTAACCTTTCACACACATTGCTGGGCTAAACATAGGTAGGTGTGTGAGTGAGAGAGTGCGAGAGAGGGAGAGTGCGAGGAAGAGGAAGAGAGGAAGAGAGAGAGCGAGAAAGAGAGCGAGAGAGAGCGAGAGAGGAAGAGAGAGAGCGAGAGGAAGAAAGCGAGAGAGGAACAGAGAGCGAGAGAGAGGAACAGAGAGCGAGAGAGAGGAACAGAGAGCGAGAGGAACAGAGAGAGCGAGAGGAAGAGAAAAAGAGCGAGAGAGAGCGAGAGAGAGCGAGAGCGGGAGAGGAAGAGAGAGAGCGCGAGAGGAAGAGAGAGAGCGCGAGAGGAAGAGAGAGAGCGCGAGAGGAAGAGAGAGAGCGCGAGAGGAAGAGAGAGCGCGAGAGAGGAAGAGAGAGCGCGAGAGAGGAAGAGAGAGCGCGAGAGAGGAAGAGAAAGCGCGAGAGAGGAAGAGAAAGCGCGAGAGAGGAAGAGAGAGCGCGAGAGAGGAAGAGAGAGCGCGAGAGAGGAAGAGAGAGCGCGAGAGAGGAAGAGAGAGAGCGAGAGAGGAAGAGAGAGAGCGAGAGAGGAAGAGAGCGCGAGAGAGGAAGTGTCCACGAGAGATTAGAGAGAGAGAGCGAGAGAGGTTGCGAGTTGAGCGCGGCGAGCGAGAGAGCGAGCGAGAGAGAGACTCAGCGAGAAGAGCGCGAGCTCTTTGAGACATTAGCGAGAAACAGCGCGAGCGAGAGAGAGAGCGTCTGAGAGTTCAGCGAGAGTTTCTCCGCGATAGCGAGAGAGAGGAGCGAGAGAGAGAGCGCGAGCGAGAGAGAGAGCGCGAGCGAGAGAGAGAGCGCGAGCGAGAGAGAGAGCGCGAGCGAGAGAGAGGCTGCGAGCGAGAGAGAGGCTGCGAGCGAGAGAGAGGCTGCGAGCGAGAGAGGCTGCGAGCGAGAGAGAGGCTGCGAGCGAAGAGACGCAACGAGCGAGAGAGAGGCAGCGAGCGAGAGAGAGGCTGCGAGCGAGAGAGAGGCTGCGAGCGAGAGAGGCTGCGAGCGAGAGAGAGGCTGAGCGGAGAGAGGAGAGAGCGAGAGAGGCTGCGAGCGAGAGAGAGGCTGCGAGCGAGAGAGAGGCTGCGAGCGAGAGAGAGAGGCTGCGAGCGAGAGAGAGGCTGCGAGAGAGAGAGGCTGCGAGGAGAGAGAGGCTGCGAGCGAGAGAAGAGAGAGGCTGCGAGCGAGAGAGAGGCTGCGAGCGAGAGAGAGGCTGCGAGCGAGAGAGGCTGCGAGCGAGAGAGGCTGCGAGCGAGAGAGAGGCTGAAGCGAGAGAGAGGCGAGCGAGAGAGGCTGCGAGCGAGAGAGAGGCTGCGAGCGAGAGAGAGGCTGCGAGCGAGAGAGAGGCTGCGAGCGAGAGAGAGCGAGCGAGAGAGAGCGAGAGAGAGAGAGCGAGCGAGAGAGAGAGCGCGAGCGAGAGAGAGCGAGCGAGAGAGAGGCGAGCGAGAGAGAGAGAGAGAGCGCGAGCGAGAGAGAGCGAGAGAGAGGCTGCGAGCGAGAGAGAGGAAGCGAGAGAGAGGCTGCGAGCGAGAGAGAGGCTGCGAGCGAGAGAGAGGCTGCGAGCGAGAGAGAGGCTGCGAGCGAGAGAGAGGCTGCGAGCGAGAGAGAGGCTGCGAGCGAGAGAGAGGCTGCGAGCGAGAGAGGCTGCGAGCGAAGAGAGGAGCGAGAGAGAGGCTGCGAGCGAGAGAGAGGCTGCGAGCGAGAGAGGCTGCGAGCGAAGAGAGGCTGCGAGCGAGAGAGAGGCTGCGAGCGATAGAGAGGCTGCGAGCGAGAGAGAGGCTGCGAGCGAAGAGAGAGAGAGGCGAGAGAGAGAGGCTGCGAGCGAGAGAGAGGCTGCGAGCGAGAGAGAGGCTGCGAGCGAGAGAGAGGCTGCGAGCGAGAGAGAGGCTGCGAGCGAGAGAGAGAGTGCGAGCGAGAGAGTGCGAGCGAGAGTGCGAGCGAGAGTGCGAGCGAGAGAGAGAGTGCGAGCGAGAGAGAGAGTGCGAGCGAGAGAGAGAGTGCGAGAGAGAGAGAGAGAGAGAGAGAGAGAGAGAGAGAGAGAGAGAGAGTGCGAGAGAGAGAGAGAGAGAGAGAGAGAGGACTGTCTTACCTTCCAGAACCACTGTATAACTGGGTGGTTGGGGCAGTAACCGTTCTTGTAGACAGTGTGTTGTCTCCAGTCATTCACATCCACGTCACCCAGACCACACATCAACAGCTAGGGAAAACACACAACACCAATATAAAAGATCACTATCACTCACATACAGAAATGACAGCACTCAGAATACTGTTGTTGATCACTCTTTTCTAGAGAACATGGGTTAGTTATTAAGAATCATCATCATTCTGGGTTTCTAAACATCCAAACACAGGGGCCCTTAGACAACAGAGAAACACAGGGGCCCTTAGACAACAGAGAAACACAGGGGCCCTTAGACAACAGAGAAACACAGGGGCCCTTAGACAACAGAGAAACACAGGGGCCCTTAGACAACAGAGAAACACAGGGGCCCTTAGACAACAGAGAAACACAGTGGCCCTTAGACAACAGAGAAACACAGTGGCCCTTAGACAACAGAGAAACACAGTGGCCCTTAGACAACAGAGAAACACAGTGGCCCTTAGACAACAGAGAAACACAGGGGCCCTTAGACAACAGAGAAACACAGGGGCCCCTAAGACAACAGAGAAACACAGGGGCCCTTAGACAACAGAGAAACACAGGGGCCCTTAGACAACAGAGAAACACAGGGGCCCTTAGACAACAGAGAAACACAGGGGCCCTTAGACAACAGAGAAACACAGGGGCCCTTAGACAACAGAGAAACACAGGGGCCCTTAGACAACAGAGACAGAGAAACATAAACCCATGGTTCCCTTAGTCTACAGACACATAGCCTACAGGGTCATTCCATGTTATTTCAGCAAGCCATGACACCCACAATCTCAGATTGTTCTGAAATGGTTTCTGCAGTTAGAAACAAATACCATAAGCATTCCTGCAACATTATTTTGTTGAAAGACGATTTGAACTCTGAAGAAATGTAGCTAATTGATTGAACCCAAATTGTCAATTTCAATTGATAGGATTCATATAATATTCAATAAATACCCAACATCTGTTTTGCACAAAAAACGTATTCTTAACAATAATTAAGATATGAGACATCCAAATAAATGGGCAAATGCCACCCACGTACCCCCCAAACCACACACTAAGCCCACCCACTGACCCCCCAAACCACACACTAAGCCCACCCACGGACCCCCCAAACCACACACTAAGCCCACCCACGGACCCCCCAAACCACACACTAAGCCCACCCACGGACCCCCCAAACCACACACTAAGCCCACCCACGGACCCCCCAAACCACACACTAAGCCCACCCACGGACCCCCCAAACCATATACTAAGCCCACCCACGGACCCCCCAAACCATATACTAAGCCCACCCCACCCCCAAACCACACACTAAGCCCACCCACCCCCCAACCACACACTAAGCCCACCCCACCCCCAAACCACACTAAGCCCACCCCACCCCCAAACCACACTAAGCCCACCCCACCCCCAAACCACACACTAAGCCCACCCACCCCCAAACCACACACTAAGCCCACCCACCCCCAAACCACACACTAAGCCCACCCCACCCCCAAACCACACACTAAGCCCACCCCACCCCCAAACCACACACTAAGCCCACCCCACCCCCAAACCACACACTAAGCCCACCCACCCCAAAAACAACACACTAAGCCCACCCCACCCCCCAAACCACACACTAAGCTCACCCCACCCCCCAAACCACACACTAAGCCCACCCCACCCCCCAAACCACACACTAAGCCCACCCACCCCCAAACCACACACTAAGCCCACCCCACCCCCCAAACCACACACTAAGCCCACCCCACCCCCAAACCACACACTAAGCCCACCCCACCCCCAAACCACACACTAAGCCCACCCCACCCCCCAAACTAAGCCCACCCACCCCAAAAACCATCACCAAATTCACAGAAAATAAATGACAGTACGAATAAACAATACTCATACTACTTGTCAAACATAGAAAACCGATACTGTCTACTGGCTGTTGGGCGTTTGACCATTTAGAAAACCGATACTGTCTACTGGCTGTTGGGCGGCGTTTGACCATTTAGAAAACCGATACTGTATACTAGCTGTTGGGCGGCGTTTGACCATTTAGAAAACCGATACTGTATACTAGCTGTTGGGCGGCGTTTGACCATTTAGAAAACCGATACTGTATACTGGCTGTTGGGCGGCGTTTGACCATTTAGAAAACCGATACTGTATACTAGCTGTTGGGCGGCGTTTGACCATTTAGAAAACCGATACTGTCTCCTAGTTGTTGGGCGGCGTTTGACCATTTAGAAAACCGATACTGTATACTGGCTGTTGGGCGTTTGACCATTTAGAAAACCGATACTGTATACTGGTTGTTGGGCGTTTGACCATTTAGAAAACCGATACTGTATACTGGTTGTTGGGCGTTTGACCATTTAGAAAACCGATACTGTATACTGGCTGTTGGGCGGCGTTTGACCATTTAGAAAACCGATACTGTATACTGGCTGTTGGGCGTTTGACCATTTAGAAAACCGATACTGTCTACTGGCTGTTGGGCGTTTGACCATTTAGAAAACCGATACTGTCTACTGGCTGTTGGGCGGCGTTTGACCATTTAGAAAACCGATACTGTCTACTGGCTGTTGGGCGGCGTTTGACCATTTAGAAAACCGATACTGTATACTAGCTGTTGGGCGGCGTTTGACCATTTAGAAAACCGATACTGTATACTGGCTGTTGGGCGGCGTTTGACCATTTAGAAAACCGATACTGTATACTAGCTGTTGGGCGGCGTTTGACCATTTAGAAAACCGATACTGTATACTAGCTGTTGGGCGGCGTTTGACCATTTAGAAAACCGATACTGTCTACTGGCTGTTGGGGGCGTTTGACCATTTAGAAAACCGATACTGTATACTAGCTGTTGGGCGGCGTTTGACCATTTAGAAAACCGATACTGTATACTAGCTGTTGGGCGGCGTTTGACCATTTAGAAAACCGATACTGTATACTGGCTGTTGGGCGGCGTTTGACCATTTAGAAAACCGATACTGTATACTAGCTGTTGGGCGGCGTTTGACCATTTAGAAAACCGATACTGTCTACTAGTTGTTGGGCGGCGTTTGACCATTTAGAAAACCGATACTGTATACTGGCTGTTGGGCGTTTGACCATTTAGAAAACCGATACTGTATACTGGTTGTTGGGCGTTTGACCATTTAGAAAACCGATACTGTATACTGGTTGTTGGGCGTTTGACCATTTAGAAAACCGATACTGTATACTGGCTGTTGGGCGTTTGACCATTTAGAAAACCGATACTGTATACTGGCTGTTGGGCGTTTGACCATTTAGAAAACCGATACTGTATACTGGCTGTTGGGCGTTTGACCATTTAGAAAACCGATACTGTATACTGGCTGTTGGGCGGCGTTTGACCATTTAGAAAACCGATACTGTATACTGGTTGTTGGGCGTTTGACCATTTAGAAAACCGATACTGTATACTGGCTGTTGGGCGTTTGACCATTTAGAAAACCGATACTGTATACTGGCTGTTGGGCGGCGTTTGACCATTTAGAAAACCGATACTGTATACTGGTTGTTGGGCGTTTGACCATTTAGAAAACCGATACTGTATACTGGCTGTTGGGCGTTTGACCATTTAGAAAACCGATACTGTATACTGGCTGTTGGGCGTTTGACCATTTAGAAAACCGATACTGTATACTGGCTGTTGGGCGGCGTTTGACCATTTAGAAAACCGATACTGTATACTGGCTGTTGGGCGGCGTTTGACCATTTAGAAAACCGATACTGTATACTGGTTGTTGGGCGTTTGACCATTTAGAAAACCGATACTGTATACTGGCTGTTGGGCGGCGTTTGACCATTTAGAAAACCGATACTGTATACTAGCTGTTGGGCGGCGTTTGACCATTTAGAAAACCGATACTGTATACTGGCTGTTGGGCGTTTGACCATTTAGAAAACCGATACTGTATACTGGCTGTTGGGCGGCGTTTGACCATTTAGAAAACCGATACTGTATACTAGCTGTTGGGCGGCGTTTGACCATTTAGAAAACCGATACTGTATACTGGCTGTTGGGCGTTTGACCATTTAGAAAACCGATACTGTATACTGGCTGTTGGGCGGCGTTTGACCATTTAGAAAACCGATACTGTATACTGGCTGTTGGGCGGCGTTTGACCATTTATTTGGATTCATCACATCTTAATCATTGTTAAGAGGTTTTAAAAAATATATATTTTTAATTTTTACCCCTTTTTCTCCCCAATTTTGTGGTATCAAATTGTTAGTAGCTACTATCTTGTCTCATTGCTACAAATCCCATACGGGCTCGGGAGAGACGAAGGTTGAAAGTCATGCGTCCTCCGATACACAACCCAACCAAGTCGCACTGCTTCTTAACACAGCGCGCATCCATCCAACCCGGAAGCCAGCCGGGTGTGTCGCAGGAAACACCGTGCACCTGGCAACCTGAGACAAGGACAAGGATATCCCTACCGGCCAACCCCTCCCTAACCCGGGCGACGCTAGGCCAATTGTGCGTCGCCCCACGGAACTCCCGGTCGCGGCCGGTATACGACAGAGCCTGGGCGTGAACCCAGAGTCTCTGGTAGAACAGCTGGAGCTGCAGTACAGCACCCTTAACCACTGCGCCACCCGGGAGGCCATATTAATCATTGTTAAGAGGTTTTTGTGCAAATCAAATGTTGGGTATTATATTTATTGAATATTATATGAATCCTATTATAAATTGAAATGGCCAATTTGGGTGCAATCAAATAGCTTAGATTCTCAGAGATCAAAATTATATTTCAACAAAATAATGTTTAACTTATTAGAACAATTTGAGATGGTCGGTGTCAAAATAGCCATTCTTGCGTTTTTTAAGGTGGAACGATCCTACAGTCAAGACAGACAGAAACTTGCCCTACAGTCAGACAGACAGAAACTTGGCCTACTGTCAGACAGACAGAAACTTGGCCTACTGTCAGACAGACAGAAACTTGGCCTACAGTCAGACAGTCAGAAACTTGCCCTACAGTCAGACAGACAGAAACTTGCCCTACAGTCAGACAGACAGAAACTTGCCCTACAGTCAGACAGACAGAAACTTGCCCTACAGTCAGACAGACAGAAACTTGTCCTACAGTCAGACAGACAGAAACTTGGCTACAGTCAGACAGATAGAAACTTGGCCTACAGTCAGACAGACAGAAACTTGCCCTACAGTCAGACAGACAGAAACTTGCCCTACAGTCAGACAGACAGAAACTTGGCCTACAGTCAGACAGACAGAAACTTGGCCTACAGTCAGACAGACAGAAACTTAGCCTACAGTCAGAAACTTAGCCGACAGTCACAGACAAACTTAGCTTAAATTTTTTGGGGGAGAACTAACAATGAATCATGTCACAGCATATGAGTGTAAATCCCAACACTATAAAGATGGCAAAACAACAACAAACAATAATACTGTACCTCAAGCTCGTTTTCATCAAATATCTTGATGAGGTCGATGAGAGTGAGTTCAGTGAATCCCTGTTGGACGAAAATACGGGGGAAATAAAATCCGTAAATGAATGTTGAACAGCTATTGGAGGGATTACATGCCAGATTTACACAAACTTCAGTTGCTACGGGTACCAGACTTTCAACTGAAAAAACTTCTAGCCACCTGATTTTGATCTGCATTACGACGGTTATGATATAACCCTCAAAACCTCCAGAACCGTCTTTCTAAAGATGGTCTCTCTACACTTCAAAACAAGGCCTGTTGACCTATTGGTCTGGGTACAAATCATTTTGCTTCACTGTTACCAAATAACAAGAGGTATTACCACATTACAGTTAAAACAACACTCACCTCCAAGAAGGCATTCATCTGTTTCTGGACCCGGTTCACAAACCTCCACTGAATGACAAGACTGTTAGAGAACAGAGCAATGAGTAGTGCAAACCTAGATACGAGTCAGATGGGGTACTATCATATTATGACAAATCAATACAGTGGGGCAAAAAAGTATTTAGTCAGCCACCAATTGTGCAAGTTCGCCCACTTAAAAAGATGAGAGAGGCCTGTAATTTTCATCATAGGTACACTTCAACTATGACAAAATGAGAGAAAAAAAAATCCAGAAAATCACATTGTAGGATTTTTAATGAATAGATTTGCAAATTATGGTGGAAAATAAGTATTTGGTCACCTACAAACAAGCAAGATTTCTGGCTCTCACAAACCTGTAACTTCTAAGTGGGAGAACTTGCACAATTGGTGGCTGACTAAATACTTTTTTGCCCCACTGTATATACAGGGGGCACCGGTAGTGAGTCAGTGTGCAGGGGTACAGGCTAGTTGAGGTAATCTGTACATGTAGGTGGGGGCGAAGTGACTATGCATAGGTAAACAAACAGCGACTAGCAGCAGTGTACAAGAGGGGGGGTGTCAATGTAAATTGTCCTGTGGCGATTTTTATGAATTGTTCTGCAGTCTAATGGCTTGGGGGTAGAAGCTGTTGAGGAGCCTTTTGGTCCTAGACTTGGCGCTCCGGTACCACTTGCTAGCAGAGAAAACAGTTTATAACTTGGGTGACTGGAGTCTGACAATTTTATGGGCTTTCCTCTGACACCGCCTGTTATATAGATCCTGGATGGGAGGAAGCTTGGTCCCAGTGATGTACTGGGCTGTACGCATTACCCTCTATAGTGCCTGACGGGCAGATGCCGAACAGTTGCCATACCAGGCGGTGATGCAACCGGTCAGGATGCTCTCAATGGTGCAGCTGTAGACCCTTTTGAGGATCTGAGGACCCATGCCAAATATTTTCAGTCTCCTGAGAGGGAAAAGGTGTTGTTGTGCCCTCTTCACAACTGTCTTGGTGTGTTTGGACTATGATAGTTTGTTGGTGATGTGGACACCAATGAACTTGAAACTCTTGACCTGCTTCACTTCAGCCCCGTCGATGTAAATGAGGGCCTGTTCGGCCCGCCTTTTCCTGTAGTCCACGATCAGCTCCTTTGTCTTGCTCACATTGAGGGAGAGGTTGTTGTCCTGGCACCACACTGCCAGTTCTCTGACTGTAGGTCCTATGACTGAGTGTGGTCTGGCCCAGGGGTGTGAAGGTGAACGGAAAGGCACTAGAGCGACAAACCGCCCTTGCTGTCTGTCTGGCCGGTTCTCCTCTTTCCACTGGGATTCTCTGCCTCAAACCCTATTACAGGGGCTGAGTCACTGGCTTACTGGTGCTCTTCCATGCCGTCCCTAGGAGGGGTGCATCACTTGAGTGGGTTGAGTCACTGACGTGATCTTCCTGTCCGAGTTGGAGCACCCCCTGGGTTCTTGCCCCCCTTGGGTTTGTGCCATGGGGGAGATCTTTGTGGGCAATACTCGGCCTTGTCTCAGGGTAATAGGTTGGTGGTTGAAGATATCCCTCTAGTGGTGTGGGGGCTGTGCTTTGGCCCTGTCCGGGGGTATCGTCGGACAGGGCCACAGTGTCTCCCAACCCCTCCTGTCTCAGCCTCCAGTATTTATGCTGCAGTAGTGTATGTGTCGGGGGGCTAGGGTCAGTCTGTTATATCTGGAGTATTTCTACTGTCTTATCCGGTGTCCTGTGTGAATTTAAGTATGCTCCCTCTAATTCTCTCTATTTCTCTCTCAGAGGACCTGAGCCCTAGGACCATGCCTCAGGACTACCTGGCCGGATGACTCCTTGCTGTCCCCAGTCCACCTGGTCATGCTTCTGCTCCAGGATATGGAACCCTGACCTCTTCACTGGACGTGCTACGTTGTCCCGGACTTGCTGTTCTGGACTCTCTACCACACCTGCTGTCTCCAACTCTGAATGATCAGCGATGAAAAGCCAACTGACATTTACTCCTGAGGTGCTGACCTGTTGCACCCTCGACAACTACTGTGACTATTATTATCTGACCCCGCTGGTCATCCATGAACATTTGAACATCTTGGCCATGTTCTGTTATAATCTCCACCCGGCACAGCCAGAAGAGGACTGGCCACCCCTCAGAGCCTGGTTCCTATCTAGGTTTCTTCCAAGGTTTTGGCCATTCTAGGGAGTTTTTCCTAGCCACTGTGCTTCTACATCCGCATTGCTTGCTGTTTTCGGCTGGGTTTCTGTACAGCACTTTATAACATCAGCTGATTTAAAAAGGGCTTTATAAATACATTTGATTGACTCAGTCATGAGTGCATTCAGGT
The DNA here is from genome assembly GCF_036934945.1 of Oncorhynchus masou masou. NCBI lineage: Eukaryota > Metazoa > Chordata > Actinopteri > Salmoniformes > Salmonidae > Oncorhynchus > Oncorhynchus masou. The sequence goes on from NC_088222.1 coordinate 10,499,204, forward strand.
GCGTTCCTCTGTGATTTTCTTCACAAAAGACAGAGGCTCGTTCTGTTCAGAACAACCCAGGGTCTGACGCCATGTCATCTTGTAACTGTATATCAAACAGTGATCATAAACGTGGACACTGTATATTAACATGGAAATGTGAAGTGCACATTTGGATTTACAGGTTTTTGAGTAGCTTGTATGACGCCAAAGCAGTATTTTATTATAATCCTCAATGTCTCATCTTTCTAAATACAGAGTCCTCTTCATTTACAGCTTTTCTCTCACTCAGACAACAAAACTTTTTTCAAAAGTTGCCCAATTAGAGGGAGGTATGTGGGCAACTTCTTGTTGTGTGCAGTGCTCAAGTTCAGAACGGTTATCAGCCAAAATCCATAGAGCACTGAAGCACAGAGCCTGAGCCCTGACGTATGTTACTGTACAGCCACTGTGTCCAAATTTGACATTTTCAACCCGTATACAGGTACAAGTATTTTTTTAAATTAATTTTTTATTTTTATTTTACCTTTATTTTACTAGGCAAGTCAGTTAAGAACAAATTATTATTTTCAATGACGGCCTAGGAACAGTGGGTTAACTGCCTGTTCAGGGGCAGAACGACAGATTTGTACCTTGTCAGGTCGGGGATTTGAACTTGCAACCTTCTGGTTACTTGTCCAACGCTCTTAATACCGACAAATGACAAATAAACTTGAATATTGATTCTTGAATCAGATTATTACAAAAGCTCCAAAGGGAAGTAACTAAATTCAAATGGCGTCACATTAAAAAACAAACAAACAAAAAAACATCTAAAATAATGTGAGTGATTGAAGACGAAAGGTGAACTTACTCGATGTATTCCATTTTGTTGTGGTTGGTCACCACCATGTCCCCACCACTGGGCTTCAGATCCACCTGGTACGTCTGTCCAAAGTTATCCTCATCGATACAGAACCGCAGGTCCAGCTCAGTAGGATCGTTCTCCAGGATCCACTTCAGAGAGTTGTAGTATTCACTGTCCTACAAGGTCAACGTGGTGGGGAAACAAAGACGTTACATAGTGTGTGTGTGTGTCAAACTAGTTTTCTGGATTGAAGTCTGAGCCCACTCAATTTGTATGCTTATGAAGCTGTTGTTTCTGGCGAGACACTTTTTAAATCTCCTAACTCATTCAGTGGTGTAAAAAAAATACTTTAAAGTACTACTTAAGTAGTTTTTGGGGGTATCTATACTTTACTATTTATATTTGACAACTTTTACTCCAGTACATCCCTAAAGAAAATAATGTACTTTTTACTCCATACATTTTCCCTGACACCCAAAAGTACTCGTTACATTTTGAATGCTTAGCAGGACAGGAAAGTTGTATAATTCACACACATACCAAGAGAACAACCCTGATCATCCCTACTACCTCTGATCTGGCGGACTCACTAAACACAAATGCTTTGTTTGTAAATGATGCCTGAGTGTTAGGAGTGTGACCCTGGCTACCCTTAATAACAACAAAAATAAACAAGAAAACCGTGCCGTCTGGTTTGAGGAATTAAATGATCTCTACTTTTGATATTTAAGTATATTATAGCAATTACATTTACTTTTGATACTTAAGTATATATAAAACCAAACACTTTGACTTTAAGTATTTTACTGGGGGGACTCACTTTTACTTGAGCCATTTTCTATATAAAAAGGTATCTTTACTTTAACTCAAGTACGATAATTGGGTACTTTTTCTACCACTGAACTTTAAATCTCTGAGAGTAAAACTACCTAAAGAAAGTAATGTTAATGGTGAGATGATTCCAGGGCCTCACCACTGATTCCATGTCTTTCAGTGTGATCTGCTTCCCGAGCATCATCTTGTAGAATGGTCGGATGAAGAAGCCTGAAGAGAGGAGACAAGACAACGTTCAATCAGACCTGGGGTCAAAAGATATTAAACTTATTTACAAAATGGACAATCAAAGGTCTATTCTGTTGTCGGCGGCCTTGTGATGGTTGGAAAACAATTTTGCATAAATACCAGAGCTTCTGATATACAAGAGCAGCTGATCGTACCGTCCAATAGCTTCCCATGGAACACGGCCATCCCTGCCACTCGACCAATGAACTTGAAGTATGAGAGGTGGTCCTCGTTACACAGCCCAGAGTTAGGGTTGATCTGTAGTGTGTAGTTATCTCTGAAGAGACAAGAGAGAGAGGTTGGGGTCAGATATGAAATGTGGTACACATGACCCAAATAATTTAAGTTTTCTAACAGGGCCTGAAACGGACTTCTTGGTCCACCAGCCACTGTGGCAGGTAGATTTCAAATCTACCAGCCACTAAGATTTTTTTTTACCAGCCCAATTTTTTTTAGCCCCCATTATTAAACCAAAAACAACTGCGGAGGAACATTTGTTGTGATGTTTCTAAACTAATACATGTATTAGTTGTAAGAAGTGATGTGGTATATTACTCAATTTCCCCACAGAACAAATGTGCAACCCGAGTCTTAACTAAAATATCACAGATCACACAAAAAATATCAGCTGCCCCTTTAAGGGCGTGAGGTTACCACGGCAACAAGTGGGTTCGGGAGTCGCCAGTGACAGTGTGTGAGATAGAGAATCTGATCAGTACAGCCGATGTGTCGTTGCTAGCAGTTGAAGCAAACTCAAACGTTGAAAAACAACCGATCTTGTCAACAAAACAATGTAAATACCCAAGAAACACAAGAACAAAGTCTCACTTCAGTAGATTTGAGTAAATTAGACCAACTTTAACACCTTTGTGCAGAGCTTCTAAAAATGTATCATCTTCAGCTCTTGAATCACAGTGCGCACAGCTCCCCAGCCAGGCAGGCTAACCTATATTATTTGACTCCTAGCTAGTTCTTTGTGTGACTAGCTACCAGATATGAACACATCGACATAATCACTTTGAAAACTGCTACTGCAGCATTTATTTTGCTGTAAATGAGCTCATACTTCAATTACTATTCGCTAACGTGAGTGAAATGCTTGCACTGTGGAGCCCTGACCACCCGTGTTAATTTTAGGAACCTGGTATCTAATCTAACCAATCAAATCAATGATTACATCCCAGGACAGAAGTCAACGATCTGAAGTCACTTCCTCAGGCCAGGATTAAGATTTGTTTGAGATGTATGGTCAGAAAAAAAAATGGAGAAAGAAACAGGCATGTGCAAATGTTGCCTTTTGAGTCAAATGTCACTGAATGTTAGGCTGGAAATTGTCTATATGCTGTTCTTCTGAGGAAAGCATTGATTGTCAGGAAGCCAGAGTGAACGAAAGGAAGAGGGAGCCCTTAAAACAGGAAATTGGCTGTGTCTCTTTTCATGACCATCTCTAGAATTTCTCGTTCCTGTTTTAGACACTATACAATAGAGCAGTGGTTTCCTGTGGTCCGCAGGGGTAATTGCATGTATTTTCTTATTGACTTTTTTCCCTTCCAAAATTAATAAGTTGATAGTATTAATTTTACATTACTTTTCACAGTGCTAACTGTAAATAATAATAGGCCCTTCATTTGTTACATACTGCAAAAATGTACCAAATTTGACTGTCAATATATATTTTTAAAGACCTAGGACTCCACAAAATGGTGGTCCTCAAGAGTTTATTTTATTATTATTTTTTTACCCCTTTTTCTCCACAATTTCGTGGTATCCAATTGTTAGTATCTACTATCTTGTCTCATCGCTACAACTCCCGTACGGGCTCGGGAGAGACGAAGGTTGAAAGTCATCCGACCTCCGATACACAACCCAACCAAGCTGCACCGCTTCTTAACACAGCGCGCATCCAACCCGGAAGCCAGCCGCACCAATGTGTCGGAGGAAACACAGTGCACCTGGCAACCTGGTTAGTGTGCACAGCGCCCGGCCCGCCACAGGAGTCGCTGGTGCGCGATGAGACAAGGACATCCTTACCGGCCTAACCCGAACGACGCTAGGCCAATTGTGCGTCGCACATTTTCATTTGTACTTCTGTAAGTTGCTATAAGTGGTGGACAATGATAGAGACAATACATACGTGGCTGAGTATTCGAAGAGTCCATAGTAAGGGTTGAACATCTCCTTAGACAACAGGAAGAACCACTCCCTGGCCACACCTCCGTAGTCCAGCCCCTTCTCTGACTCAAACTCGATCCAGAGGCGGGCCTTCAGGATATCTGGTCTCTTCAGAGACATGATACGGCGATACGACTCCTCAAAGATGTTGGTCCTGTGCAGCTTCATCTCAAACCTGTTAGGGATGTCCGCCTGGGGACACAATAGATTAAAAAACGTCATACACACATTCAGTGCACCTAAAAGGGAATACAAACAACAACAACAACAAATACATGTTTACTCTAAAACAGTTTATTTAAGTTGAGTTTACTTAAGTATTATTTATCTGTACAGGGGATGGATGGTTGTTCATGCCACAAACGTTTGGGATAAAAGCCTCGTTCAGTGGTTCTAACCAGGGAACACACAAAGAGAAAGACTAATTTCTCTTCAGATTAATGTTAACTAGGATGTGTGAGGTAAGGTAAAGTGTTTTTGCACTGAATATAAAACAACGTGCCCCATTTGACAACTTAATTACAGTGAATTAATTAAAGAATTAAGAGGGCCTAATTAATTAGCAATTAATTCAGAGTCGCTGAAATTAAGTGTGTTGCAAAAGCCTTGCAAAAGTATTCAGACCTCTTGGATTTCTTCACATACATTTTTATTGTGTTACAAAGCGGGATTAAAATTGATTCAATTGTTATTTTTTTGTCAACAATGTACACAAAATACGCTTAATGTCTAAGTGGAAGATGAATAGAAATTAAATAACCAAAATATAGTCGTTGCATCAGTACTCAGCTCCTTGAGTCAATACATCTTAGAATCACCCTTTGGCATCAATTACAGCTGTGAGTCTTTCTGGGTAAGCCTCTAAGAACTTTGAACACCTTGATTGTACAATATTTGCCTATTATTATTTTCAAAAAATCTTCAAGCTCTGTCAAGACGTTGGGGATCATGGCTAGACAGAAATGTTTAAGTCTTCCCCATAGATTTTCAATCCGATTTAAGTCAAAATGGTAACTTGGCCACTCCGGAACATTCAATGTCTTCTTGGTAAGCAACTTCTTTGGCCTTGTGTTTTAAGTTATTCTCCTGCTGAAAAGGAGAATTCCCTTCCCAGTCTCTGTTGTGAAGCAGGTTTTCCTCTAGGATTTTGCCTGTGCTTAGCTCTATCCCATTTCTTTCTATCCTGAACAAGTGTTTGCTGATGACAAGCATACCCATACCATGATGCAGCCACCACCATCCTTGAAAATAAGGAGGCAGTTACTCAGTGATGTTTGGTGTTGGATTTGGCTTAAACATTAGGCTTTGCTTTTATTAAGCCAAAAAGTGTATTATTTAGTTTTTTGTTGTTGTTGTTTTTGCCTTGTTGCATAGAAGATGCAAGTTCTGGAATATTTGTATTTGGTATAATTCGTATTCTTATTTTCATCCTGTCATTTAAGTCATTATTTTGGAGTCACTACAATGGTGTTGATCCAATCTCCGTTGTTTTCTCCCATCAAATCAAATTTATTTATATAGCCCTTCGTACATCAGCTGATATCTCAAAGTGCTGTACAGAAACCCAGCCTAAAACCCCAAACAGCAAGCAATGCAGGTGTAGAAGCACGGTTGTTAGGAAAAACTCCCCTCGAAAGGCCAAAACAGACATTGAACTCTGTAGCTGTTTAAAAATAATGGTAACATCCCTGAGCAGGTTCATTCCTGTCCTGCATCTCAGTTCAGAATGATGACTATCTTTGATGTGTCTGAGTGGTTTAATACATAATCCACAGAATAATTATTAACTTGACCATGTTAAAGAGATTTTCAATGTCCGATGTGTTAGTGTCACCCATCTACCAATCCCTGCAATTCTTTATGAGGCTTTCAAAAAAAAGCTCCCTGGTCTTTGTAGTTGAAATTCAATACTCGACTGAGGGACCTTACAGTCCATGTAACTTATCGTGTGATTTTTGTTAAGCCACATTTTACTCCTGAACTAATTTAGGATTGCCTAAACAAAGGGGCTGAATACTTACGTAAAGACTACATTTTAGTTATACTTTTTTTAAATGATTCATCTTTAAAAAATAAAAATTTTCTTCTACTTTGAATATTTTGTGTAGATTGATGACAACAAAAATTACAATTATATCAATTTTAATCCCACTTTGTAACACAAAATGTTAAGCACCAAAATGCACTAAAAGCACTAAAATGTTGAGCAGCAAGGTAAAATTTCTTACCGGTTTCTTCAACTTCTTTCTGAAGTAATCGTATTTCTGTTTGAATTCTCTAGAGTATGGCACAGCCTGCAATGGAACAAACAAGTGTCAGTCAGTCAATATAACAGTCTATTCTAGAGCGAGAGTGGCTTATCTTGGTCATGAAAGATAGTATCTTTGTAATGTGCAATACTGTATACGGCATCATGGGGACAGTATCTTTGCCTTATGTTAAACCACAATACTGTATATGATGGTGACTGTATATTTGGCTCATAGAAAACCACACATACTCACAGGCCCTGTCTATGCTAGAAAGAGAAAGGGTGGCTTATCTTGGTCGTAAAAGACAGTATCTTTGCCATGTACAATACTGTATATGATGGTGACAGCATATAAATTACGCATTAGAATGGACATGAACCTTCTTATGATGGCTTAAAGTTCAGCCATTTTGGTCAGGGAGTTGGTCAACCATGGTTTGCCAGTGCTGTGATAGTGTAAAAGAATGAATTTCAATAATTTATCTGCACTAAGTTTTTTAGATAATATGCCAATAAACTAAAATTCCATATAAACAACGCAGTCAATCCACATACACTGTATGAAATCAGTTGATATGAGGCAAGTTGTAAATGCAAGTACTGATATTTTATCATAATAGTACTCACTGCTTTCCAAGAAAACAAAAACTTAAGACATTTATGGTCTGTTAGCATATATTTTAGAGGAAATGTATACAGAAAATGTGTATTAAACTCATATAAACTGTATTCATGATTATATGACAATATTTTAGGTTGATAATAATTATATTACAAAATGTCTGATATATCACATGCCTGACTTTTATCTACTGCCATTCCAATTAGACTGCTTTGACTTTATACCTGACCAATATGGCTGCCATTTTCAGCCCATTCTGGAACTTTGAGGATTTATGGCATAGCCATCATCACGAAAACCCATTTGTGCATTAGCTAGTATTTCACAACACTAGCTAGCTAGCTAGAGAGAGTATTCCACATTGAGTGTGTCAACTGGCGTTGGTAGCATCCCTGCCTTTTGTTTCATTTGGATTGACTTGAGACTGGTTCAGCAAGCCGACACTAGCTAGCAAATTTTCGCGCACATTTTGATTTGAATAAATACCGATTCTACCATCACAAAACACCTAAGCTAGAAGGAAAATATGGTAGTGATGATTTGCTCATGAAAGACCCCTGTCAATGTTTGCTACAAGTTTATAGTTTTTTGGTAGGATTAACTGACTTCAGAATGAAAGGGGGTTCAGTGGACAATTTCACTGTGGTAACATTGGCTACAATATGCTGAACAAACTTTTTTAAAATTTTAGTTATCACATAACTGAGTTAGACAGATCAGTGCAGACTGCCGTCTCGCTATCTGCCGTGAAACAATGGACATTGCCCCTCTAGTAATTTAATAGGATCTCTGTGGGTGACAATATCTTCGCCTCATAGTTAACCAGAGATACTCACAGGCCCTGTGATAGCAGGACTCTGTAGACGAGGATCCTCCCATTGAGTGGCTTTGGTGTCTGAAGGTGACAAAATAACAGTCAGGAATATGGTTTTACTTTATACCGTAATAACCCATTAAAATAAAGCTGTAGCAGAAAAAAAAACTCTTCAAAGAAAGGTTCACATCCTCAATTTTTTTGTTGTCATTTGTGATTCATCTGTGAAATCCATTCCATCACTCACTCAATGAGTCAGTCAGCCACAACATCGACTGCTGACATCCTGCTTGTTAAATTGAGCACACTGTGAAGCTTTGAATAATGAATGCAGGTAACCCGAGACAAAGATTCAGGAGGTATTGATCTATGAGAACAGACAGACAGAGACAGAGAGACTGTACAGGTCTACAGTGACACCCAGGGTTTTTCTGTATCAAAAGGAGGTTAATGTGTTGGCAGAGGCAGGGGGGTGTGACAATGGGAAGGAAGACTGTAGATGCCCCCGTCTTGGCGGTGTAGAGACATTTTTAAGCCAACGTCCTGCTCTTCTACACATCAAGGCGAAAGCTGTGTTCTTTTTCTCAAACATAACCAAATCAAGTGTTAAATTCATTTTTGGGGGAAATTTTTATTTCTCCCTCACTTTAATTTTGGTCATTGTTAGTTCTCAAAGATGATATTATTTAAAAAAAAAAATATATATATATATATATACATATATTATCTTATATTATCTTCTCTACCTACTTTACATCTGGTTCTAGACATTTAAGTTTACACTGAAAATGTTATTCCATCACAAAAACAAATACATTTGTATCTATCTATATATAGCATACAAAACATTAAGAACATGCTCTTTCCATGCCCCAACAAATTGAGGCTGGTCTGAGGGCATACGGGCGGGTGCAACACAATATCAGGAAGGTGTTCCTAATGTTTAGTATAGTCAGTGTAAGGTTAAGTATTCAGACGCCTGGAGTACACATTTTGGTACGTTACAGCCTTATTCTAAAATGGATTACATTTATTTCCCCCCCCATCAATCTACACACAATACCCCATAATGACAAATTTAGCAAATTTATAAACATCTGAAATATCACATTACATAAGTATTCAGACCCTTTACTCAGTACTTTGTTTAAGCACCTTTGGCAGCGATTACAGCCTTAAGTCTTCTTGGGTATGACGCTACAAGCTTGGCACACCTGTATTTGGGGAGTTTCTCCCATTCTTCTCTGCAGATCCTCTCAAGCTCTGTCAGGTTGGATGGGGAGCGTCGCTGCACAGCTATTTTCAGCTCTCTCCAGAGATGTTTGATCGGGTTCAAGTCCGGGCTCTGGCTGGGCCGCTCAAGGATATTCAGAGACATGTCCCGAAGCCACTCCTGTGTTGTCTTGGCTGTGTGCTTATGGTCGTTGTCCTGTTGGAATGTGAACCTTCGCCCCAGTCTGAAGTTCTGAGCGCTCTGGAGCAGGTTTTCATCAAGGATCTCTGCACTTTATTCCATTCATCTTTCCCTCGGTCTTGACTAGTCTCCCAGTCTCTGCCGCTGAAAAACATCCCCACAGCATGATGCTGCCAACACCATGCTTCACCGTTGGGATGGTGCCAGGTTTCCTCCAGATGTGACGCTTGGCATTCAGGCCAAATGGTTCAATCTTGGTTTCATCAGACCAGAGAATTTTCTTTCTCATTGTCAGAGTCCTTTAGGTGCCTTTTGGCAAACTCCAAGTGGGCTGTCATGTGCTTTTTTACTGAGGAACGGCTTCCGTCTGGCCACTCTACCATAAAGGCCTGATTGGCCAGCTCCAGGAAGAGTATTGGTGGTTCCAAAATTCTTCCATTTAAGAATGATGGAGGCCACTGTGTTCTTGGGGATCTTCAATGCTGTAGACATTTTTTGGGGTACCATTCTCCACGTCTGTGCCTCGACACAATCCTGTCTCGTAGCTCTACGGAAAATTCCTTCGACCTCATGGCTTGGTTTTTGCTCTTACATGCACTGTCAAATGTGGGACCTTATATATAGAGAAGTGTGTGCCTTTCCAAATCATGTCCAATCAATTGAATTTACCACAGGTGGACACCAATCAAGTTGTAGAAATATTAAGGATGATCAATGGAAACAGGAAGCACCTGAGCTCAATTTCGAGTTTCATAGCAAAGGGTCTGAATACTTATGTGAATATTGTATTTCTGTTTCGTATTTTTAATAAATGTGAAACAACAGGTTTTTCTAAATGTTAACTTTGTCATTATGGGGTATTGTGTGCAGATTGATGAGGACAAAGATGTATATAAGATTTTCGAGTAAGGCTGCAACGTAACAAAATGTGGGAAAAGTCAAGGGGTCTGAATACTTTACGAATGCACTGGATATACCCACCGCCCAGTTTATTAGGTACACCTACCAGGTACATTGAGTACCGGGTTGGACACCCCTTTGCCCCCAGAACAGCCTGAACTCTTAGGGACATTCCAAAAGATGTTGGAAACGTTTTGCCCACAGGACTGTCACTGACTGGATGTGTTTTGTTTGTCGTATCATTCTCAGTAAACCCTAAAAACTGCCATCCGTTTCTGTGAAACTGGATCTCTCACGCCTGGCACCGATGATCACACCGTGCTCAAAGTCTCTTAGGTCATACATTTTTCCCATTCAACCGAACGCCTTGATGCCGGCCACGTGACTCACTGTCTGTAGGAGCAATTCATTTTTGTGAATGGGATTGTGTATATAATAAGTTAGGACTTAGGCAACACGAGAGAGAGAGACAGAGAGAGACAGAGAGAGACAGAGAGAGACAGAGAGAGAGAGACAGAGAGACAGAGAGACAGAGAGAAAAACACATGGGGAGGTTAGTAGATCGAGAGCGACAAAGAACGAGAGAGAGCAAGTGAGAAACACTGAGCGAGAAAGAAATCGAGAAAGACAGAGAAACACTGTCTCACCGTTTGAGGAAGAGAGATGGTCTTCAAGTATCCAAGAGAAAGAGATGAAAACAGTCAATACGTTAACACAGGTAGAGAGGCAGAGCCCTGCAACTTACTGTGGTCAATGTAGAAGGTCCTGCCATCTGCATGCACGCGTTCCTCCCAGCCAGGCTAGAGAGGAGAGAGCACAGTGAGTAACTGACTCAGACAGATGGGGGATGACAGACAGTAGGAGTGGCACCAGTTACACCTGGTAATACCAGCACATCCATCCAGACCAGTACACCATTGATACAGTGACCATCCAGACCGGTACAGTACACCACCATCGACACAGTGACCACAGTGACAGTGACGCAGCGAGCCACAAACACACTGACTGTCAGTGGGACAGAGAGAGAGAGAGAGAGAGCAGGCCAGGGGCGAGATTAGATTGGTCCACTAGCTTCAGTCTGACCCAGTCGGGTAGAGAGACGGCTGTGTATCAGGAGGAAGACCACCATACCTTTGGTGGTGAAGACTGGGAAAATAAAAAGGGAGGTCAATCACATCATGCAGCAGACCGGAATAGAATAGAGTGGACCACTACCCTCCTCATCACGCTCCACGGGACCACTACCCTCCTCATCACGCTCCACGGGACCACTACCCTCCTCATCGCCCTCCACGGGACCACTACCCTCCTCATCACGCTCCACGGGACCACTACCCTCCTCATCGCCCTCCACGGGACCACTACCCTCCTCATCGCCCTCCACGGGACCACTACCCTCCTCATCGCCTTCCACGGGACCACTACCCTCCTCATCACGCTCCACGGGACCACTACCCTCCTCATCGCCCTCCACGGGACCACTACCCTCCTCATCACGCTCCACGGGACCACTACCCTCCTCATCACCCTCCACGGGACCACTACCCTCCTCATCACGCTCCACGGGACCACTACCCTCCTCATCCCTCCACGGGACCACTACCCTCCTCATCGCCCTCCACGGGACCACTACCCTCCTCATCACGCTCCACGGGACCACTACCCTCCTCATCGCCCTCCACGGGACCACTACCCTCCTCATCGCCCTCCACGGGACCACTACCCTCCTCATCACGCTCCACGGGACCACTACCCTCCTCATCGCCCTCCACGGGACCACTACCCTCCTCATCGCCCTCCACGGGACCACTACCCTCCTCATCGCCCTCCACGGGACCACTACCCTCCTCATCGCCCTCCACGGGACCACCGCCCTCTCCCACCGCCCTCCACGGGACCACCGCCCTCTCCCACCGCCCTCCACGGGACCACTGCCCTCTCCCACCGCCCTCCACGGGACCACTGCCCTCTCCCACCGCCCTCCACGGGACCACTGCCCTCTCCCACCGCCCTCCACGGGACCACTGCCCTCTCCCACGGCCCTCCACGGGACCACTGCCCTCTCCCACCGCCCTCCACGGGACCACTGCCCTCTCCCACCGCCCTCCACGGGACCACTGCCCTCCTCACCGCCCTTCACGGGACCACTGCCCTCTCCCACCGCCCTCCAAGGGACCACTGCCCTCTCCCACCGCCCTCCCCGGACACTACTGCCCTCCCCGGACACTACTGCCCTCCCCGGACACTACTGCCCTCCCCGGACACTACTGCCCTCCCCGGACACTACTGCCCTCCCCGGAGACTACTGCCCTCCCCGGAGACTACTGCCCTCCCCGGAGACTACTGCCCTCCCCGGAGACTACTGCCCTCCCCGGAGACTACTGCCCTCCCCGGAGACTACTGCCCTCCCCGGAGACTACTGCCCTCCCTGGGGTCTACTGCCCTCCATGGAGACTACTGTCCTCTTCATTACCCTCCCTGGGGTCTACTGCCCTCCATGGAGACTACTGCCCTCTTCATTACCCTCCCTGGGGACTACTGTCCTCTTCATTACCCTCCCTGGGGTCTACTGCCCTCCATGGAGACTACTGCCCTCTTCATTACCCTCCCTGGGGACTACTGTCCTCTCCGTTACCCTCCCTGGGGACTACTGCCCTCTTCATTACCCTCCCTGGGGACTACTGTCCTCTCCGTTACCCTCCCTGGGGACTACTGCCCTCTTCATTACCCTCCCTGGGGTCTACTGCCCTCTTCATTACCCTCCCTGGGGACTACTGCCCTCTTCATTACCCTCCCTGGGGACTACTGCCCTCCATGGAGACTACTGCCCTCTTCATTACCCTCCCTGGGGTCTACTGCCCTCTTCATTACCCTCCCTGGGGACTACTGCCCTCCATGGAGACTACTGTCCTCTTCATTACCCTCCCTGGGGTCTACTGCCCTCCATGGAGACTACTGCCCTCTTCATTACCCTCCCTGGGGACTACTGTCCTCTCCGTTACCCTCCCTGGGGCCTACTGCCCTCTTCATTACCCTCCCTGGGGTCTACTGCCCTCTTCATTACCCTCCCTGGGGACTATTACCCTATTCACTACCCTCCCTGGAGACTACTGCCCTCCCTGGAGACTACTGCCCTCTTCATTACCCCCCCTGGAGACAACTGCCCTCTTCACTACCTTTCCTGGAGACTACTGCCCTCTTTACTACCCTCCCTGGGGAATACTGCCCTCCCTGGAGACTACTGCCCTCTTCACTACTGCCCTTTTCACTACCCTCCCTGGGGAATACTACCCTCCCTGGGGTCTACTGCCCTGTCCATTACCCTCCCTGGGGCCTACTGCCCTCTTCATTACCCTCCCTGGGGCCTACTGCCCTCTTCATTACCCTCCCTGGGGCCTACTGCCCTCTTCATTACCCTCCCTGGGGCCTACTGCCCTCTTCATTACCCTCCCTGGGGCCTACTGCCCTCTTCATTACCCTCCCTGGGGTCTACTGCCCTCTTCATTACCCTCCCTGGGGTCTACTGCCCTCTTCATTACCCTCCCTGGGGTCTACTGCCCTCTTCATTACCCTACTGCCCTCCATGGAGACTACTGCCCTCTTCATTGCCTTCCATGGAGACTACTGCCCTCTTCATTACCCTCCCTGGAGACTATTACCCTATTCACTACCTTCCCTGGAGACTACTACCCTCCCTGGGGTCTACTGCCCTCCCTGGGGTCTACTGCCCTCCCTGGGGTCTACTGCCCTCCCTGGGGTCTACTGCCCTCTTCACTACCCTTCCTGGAGACTACTGCTCTCTTCACTACCCTCCCTGGGGAATACTGCCCTCCCTGGAGACTACTGCCCTCTTCACTACTGCCCTCTTCACTACCCTCCCTGGGGAATACTACCCTCCCTGGGGTCTACTGCCCTGTCCATTACCCTCCCTGGGGCCTACTGCCCTCTTCATTACCCTCCCTGGGGCCTACTGCCCTCTTCATTACCCTCCCTGGGGCCTACTGCCCTCTTCATTACCCTCCCTGGGGCCTACTGCCCACTTCATTACCCTCCCTGGGGCCTACTGCCCTCTTCATTACCCTCCCTGGGGTCTAATGCCCTCTTCATTACCCTCCCTGGGGTCTACTACCCTCTTCATTACCCTCCCTGGGGTCTACTGCCCTCTTCATTACCCTCCCTGGGGTCTACTGCCCTCTTCATTACCCTACTGCCCTCCATGGAGACTACTGCCCTCTTCATTGCCCTCCATGGAGACTACTGCCCTCTTCATTACCCTCCCTGGAGACTATTACCCTATTCACTACCCTCCCTGGAGACTACTACCCTCCCTGGGGTCTACTGCCCTCCCTGGGGTCTACTGCCCTCTTCATTACCCTCCCTGGGGACTATTACCCTATTCACTACCCTCCCTGGAGACTACTACCCTCCCTGGGGTCTACTGCCCTCTTCATTACCCTCCCTGGGGACCACTACCCCAGACACTGAACATTGTGCAGTCTGGGGGGGGCTGAGTGTGGGCTGGGGGACTCTGATGGAGAATGAGAAGGGGGTGTTGGGGGGGAACGAGCATAGAGAGAGGAGGGGGGAGCGATGAGACAACAGTCATCCAACCATCATGCCAGTTATGAGAGAGAGATAGAGAGTGCAGTTTGCAGCACAGGGCATAGGGCAGGCAGTCACAGTAAGACAAGGCAGGCAGAGGGAGGCTGCGCTGTACGGTTGCATTCAGCACCAACCTCCTCTGGTAGGTTTGGTAGGGTCTGCCAGTAAGACGTCCCCCCCACGCCATGGAGAGAACAGAGAGAAAACAAACACACCACTAGCGCCAGGAAGCCTCATGTAATTTAAAAGCATAAGGGGTACAGCTACATGTCAAGTGTGTGCATTCTCCTCAAATTGAGGGTTTGTCAAAAAAAAATTTTTTTTATTTTTTTTATTTCACCTTTATTTAACCAGGTAGGCTAGTTGAGAACAAGTTGTGAGAATTGCTTATACGTACGGATGTACCGATTCACCGATAAGCATCGGTCAGTGGTACCACAAACAGATCGAAATGTAGAATGCGCCGGTCAGGAAATAGATTCAAACGTTACGAATTCCCGCGTATTTTATTTTTTTGCTGCTCAAATTATTTTCTTTCAACCTTCAGGAAATACCTAATATTTTGTGACAACTGGGCCTTCCCGTCACTGTCAAACTAAGCATGTAATTACGTTGACAGTCAATGATCTGCAAGCCATTTTGCCGAACAACCCGAGTAATATCAGTAGCCTGGTCAAACAGCTCGTTGAGTGCAGCTTCGCATGCTGATCTATGAGAGGCTTATTTCTGATCTTGCACATCTGCTCGTCACCTTCAGCATTCAAATGATTGTAGAATGACTTGTGCGGAATGACTTACCTTTATTTAACTAGGCAAGTCAGTTAAGAACAAATTCATATTTTCAATGACGGCCTGGCTGGGTTAACTGCCTGTTCAGGGGCAGAACGACAGATTTTTACATTGTCAGCTCGGGGATTCGATCTTGCAACCTTTCGGTTACTAGTCTAACGCTCTAACCACTAGACTACCTGCTGCCTGGTTGAGTCATAACCAATGTCATTTGCTAGGTTATTATTTTATCAAATGCGCTGTTGAAAATTGTGTTTTCCCGGGATAAAAGTAGCCATAAAAGTTAAAGCTATCTGCCTACACATGCTGACCTGGGCTTACATTAAATTCTATTTCGCTTGTTCAGGTTCACTATCAGCAATAATTTTGGAAGTTTTGCCTGAAACAATCAGTATATATGGTCATTTTTAGATATATAGGGTAAAGATGGTAAAACATATATAAATATTGATACATCACTATTGCTAATACTTTTAATGTACACAAATGGGGACAAACGGAAAACATTTCCCCCTAACTGATAGTGCTAGATGGTAGATGCCCAGTTTCCCTTACACCATAAACATATAGATCATTAACACACACAGATCCAGCTCAGAGAGGCCCCAGCTCAGAGAGGCCCCAGCTCAGAGAGGCCCCAGCTCAGAGAGGCCCCAGCTCAGAGAGGCCCCAGCTCATGAGCTCCATCAGCAGCAGATTTTAATTTAGAATGGAAAATGAATGTGATTATGCAACAATTGTTTGTATTGCATTGAACCGAATTGCATTGATTCGTTCCTCTAATCAAACCGAATTGTTTCAACCTAAAATGTATGGTTCCTGTATCTTATCAGAGCCCATGTATCTAGATACGTATCGAATTGTCTTGAAAGGGAAAGATACACATTCCTACTTAGCCAGTGTCTTTAGAGCGACAGAGTTCCTCGGTAGTAGAGGCTAGTGAATGATTCACATTTGGAATTCAGCAATACTACTCTGATTCCACACTGTGCCTGCCCGGCTTGCTTCATTCCCACACTCCAAAAACAAAAAGGTACTGCGTGCTTCCTCTCCAAAGCTTTGCCAGGCCAGTCCATGACTTAAGCAGTTCTACAATAACAACCTCAAAAGGACGACCAGGTCTTAACTAGGTCTGGGACGATACCAGCTTTGCAATACTTTTCCCACGGCAACAATGAAAACACAAAGCTTATCGACACTCTTTGGTCCTTTAAAAACCAGCTGTGGGTAAAATATGATGTGCTACAGCTTGGAAAAGAAAGAAATGTGACTCTGGATGACAACATAATGATGTTTGTTTCCAACATTAGGGCTGTTTATCTACAGAAGTTATATCCGCTTTGTGTTTTGTTTCATTGCCACGATACAAAACGAGTATGGTGATACTGGTATCGTCTCGGCCCTAGTTATAATCTCAGAACGGAAAATTGATGATTTCGCCCCATTCTGTAAAGGTGATATGAAAGGTTTAATGTTGAAAAGAAATGTGCATTAAGATAATCCAGAGGAAAGGTGAGCTGGAGAGAACTTGGTCCTTCAGGAGATATAAAGATTATGAAGGGTTATAAAGGGTTATAAAGGTTTATGAAGGGATTATGAAGGGTTTATGAAGGGTTTATGAAGGGTTTATGAAGGGGTTATGAAGGGGTTATAAGGTGTTATAAGGTGTTATAAAGGGGTTATAAAGGGGTTATGAAGGGGTTATGAAGGGGTTATGAAGGGCTCAAAAGATGTTATAAACTGTACTTACAGGAAGAGGCCCCAGGTCACCAGGGTCCAGAGAGGCTTTTGTTCTCATGTGGACTGGATACTTCAACCTCGGGTCCTCCTGATAGAGGGAGCGAGGAAGGAGAGAGCGAGGAAGGAGAGAGCGAGGAAGGAGAGAGAGAGGAAGGAGAGAGAGAGAGAGGCCCCAGAGAGAGAGAGAAAGGAGAGAGAGAGAAAGGAGAGAGAGAGAAAGGAGAGAGAGAGAAAGAGAGAGAGAAAGGAGAGAGAGAGAAAGAGAGAGAGAGAGAGAGAGAGAGAGAGAGAGAGAGGAGAGAGAGAGAGAGAGGAAGGAGAGAGAGAGGAAGGAGAGAGAGAGGAAGGAGAGAGAGAGAGAGAGAGAGAGGAAGGAGAGGGAGAGAGAGAGGAAGGAGAGAGAGAGAGAGAGAGGAAGGAGAGGAGAGAGAGAGGAAGGAAGGAGAGAGAGAGAGAGAGAGAAGGAAGAGAGAGAGAGAAAGGAGAGAGAGAGAGCGAGGAAGGAGAGAGAGAGAGCGAGGAGGAGGAAGAGAGAGAGAGAGAGAGAGAGAAGGAAGAGAGAGAGAGAGAGAGGAAGGGAGAGAGAGAGAGAGAGAGGAAGGAGAGAGAGAGAGGAAGGAGAGAGAGAGAGAGGAAGGAGAGAGAGAGAGAGAGGAAGGAGAGAGAGAGAGAGAGGAAGGAGAGAGAGAGAGAGAGAGAGAGAGAGAGAGAGAGAGAAAGAGAGAGAGAGAGAGAGAGAGAGAGGAGAGAGAGAGAGAGAGAGAGAGGAGAGAGAGAGAGAGAGAGAGAGGAAGGAGAGAGAGAGAGAGGAAGGAGAGAGAGAGAGAGAGAAAGGAGAGAGAGAGAGAAAGGAGAGAGAGAAAGAAAGGAGAGAGAGAGAGAGAAAGGAAGGAGAGAGAGAGAAAGGAAGGAGAGAGAGAGAGAAAGGAAGGAGAGAGAGAGAAAGGAAGGAGAGAGAGAGAAAAGAGAGAGAGAAAGGAAGGAGAGAGAGAGAAAAGAGAGAGAGAAAGGAAGGAGAGAGAGAAAGGAAGGAGAGAGAGAAAGGAGAGAGAAAGGAGAGAGAGAGAGAAAAAGGAGAGAGAGAAAGGAGAGAGAGAGAGAAAGGAGAGAGAGAGAGAAAGGAGAGAGAGAAAGGAGAAAGGAGAGAGAGAGAGAAAGGAGAGAGAGAGAGAGAAAGGAGAGAGAGAGAGAGAAAGGAGAGAAAGGAGAGAGAGAGAGAGAAAGGAGAGAGAGAGAGAGAGAGAGAGAGAGAGAGAGAGAGAGAGAGGGGAAGGAGAGAGGGGAAGGAGAGAGAGAGAGAATGTCCAAATCTAAATAATCCAATGTGCTGTCAATTTGACACAGGAGGGGCCAATCATTTAATTTCAGATAGGTAACTATCCACACAATCTTTATTAACCAGACAAAAATAAATGTCCCCACTTCGCTTGGAAAAAAAAAACATTTAATACAATCTCTCCAACTACACTCGAATTGATTACATTTCTTAAGGTCTAACTACTGCATATTGGGGCTGACGAAATGAGATTGAGCGAATTGTTATGATACTACCTTTGTACACCTGAGGTCGCCATCGCGCCCTCTAGTCAATACTGTAGACTAGAGCTGTTAGCTGTTGGCTCAGACACTTTGTTTTTAGACCAATGGGTCTGAGCAGAAAGCTTCTTTTTAGGCTGTTCATCAACTTGGCAGAACATCACCAATTTGCATTGATCAACAATCTGTAAATATGACAGATTTATCCAACCAGCTAATGTTCAATACTTTAAAAAAGTATTGAAGTACAGTCATAAGAACATAAAACAAAATGGTTAGTATTATTACCAGACAGCAGCAGATAACAGGCCAAGGGGCAGGGCCAAGGGGAAGGGCCAAGGGGAAGGGCCAAGGGGAAGGGCCAAGGGGAAGGAGCAGGGCCAAGGGGCAGGACCAAGGGGCAGGGCCAAGGGGAAGGGCCAAGGGGAAGGGCCAAGGGGCAGGGCCAAGGGGCAGGGCCAAGGGGAAGGGCCAAGGGGAAGGGCCAAGGGGAAGGAGCAGGGCCAAGGGGCAGGGCCAAGGGGCAGGGCCAAGGGGAAGGGCCAAGGGGAAGGGCCAAGGGGAAGGGCCAAGGGGAAGGGCCAAGGGGAAGGGCCAAGGGGAAGGGCCAAGGGGCAGGACCAAGGGGAAGGGCCAAGGGGAAGGGCCAAGGGGCAGGGCCAAGGGGCAGGGCCAAGGGGCAGGGCCAAGGGGCAGGGCCAAGGGGCAGGGCCAAGGGGAAGGAGCAGGGCCAAGGGGAAGGAGCAGGGCCAAGGGGAAGGAGCAGGGCCAAGGGGAAGGGCCAAGGGGCAGGGCCAAGGGGCAGGGCCAAGGGGAAGGGGCAGGGCCAAGGGGCAGGGCCAAGGGAAAGGGCCAAGGGGCAGGGCCAAGGGGAAGGAGCAGGGCCAAGGGGCAGAGCCAAGGGGAAGGGGCAGGGCCAAGGGGAAGGGGCAGGGCCAAGGGGAAGGGGCAGGGCCAAGGGGAAGGGGCAGGGGGAAGGGGCAGGGCCAAGGGCAGGGCCAAGGGGAAGGGCCAAGGGGAAGGAGCAGGGCCAAGGGGAAGGAGCAGGGCCAAGGGGCAGGAGCAGGGCCAAGGGGAAGGAGCAGGGCCAAGGGGAAGGGGCAGGGCCAAGGGGAAGGGGCAGGGCCAAGGGGAAGGGCCAAGGGGAAGGGGCAGGGCCAAGGGGCAGGGCCAAGGGGAAGGAGCAGGGCCAAGGGGAAGGAGCAGGGCCAAGGGGAAGGGCCAGGGCCAAGGGGCAGGGCCAAGGGGAAGGGGCAGGGCCAAGGGGAAGGGGCAGGGCCAAGGGGAAGGAGCAGGGCCAAGGGGAAGGGGCAGGGCCAAGGGGAAGGAGCAGGGCCAAGGGGAAGGAGCAGGGCCAAGGGGAAGGAGCAGGGCCAAGGGGAAGGAGCAGGGCCAAGGGGAAGGAGCAGGGCCGAGGGGAAGGGGCAGGGCCGAGGGGAAGGAGCAGGGCCAAGGGGAAGGAGCAGGGCCAAGGGGAAGGGGCAGGGCCAAGGGGAAGGGGCAGGGCCAAGGGGAAGGGCCAGGGCCAAGGGGAAGGGCCAAGGGGAAGGGGCAGGGCCAAGGGGAAGGGGCAGGGCCAAGGGGAAGGGGCAGGGCCAAGGGGAAGGGGCAGGGCCAAGGGGAAGGAGCAGGGCCAAGGGGAAGGAGCAGGGCCAAGGGGAAGGAGCAGGGCCAAGGGGAAGGAGCAGGGCCAAGGGGAAGGAGCAGGGCCAAGCGGAAGGAGCAGGGCCAAGGGAAGGAGCAGGGAGTGTATGAGGACTGGCTGATACTGTACAATAGCAGTAGAACCAGTAGCTGCAAGACGATGATGAAAACCAAGAAGAGGGAAGACGAAAGAAGAATAAGAAGTAGCAGTATCATCTCACCCATGTGGTGAGCCTGCTGTTGTGGTCAATGAAGAAGGGTCTTCCGTTGGGTGCTATCCTCATCTCCCACCCCGGGGGCAGGAAGCTCTGCTGGGACTGATGTCCTGATTTTGGGGAGCTGTAGGGGGAAGGCTGGGGGGACTGGGGGTTGGAGAGGGTGTCCTTCACCGCCCGACGCACAGCTATGTTGTTGGCCGCCCCCTAGAGTAGGACAGAACCCAACGGAACAGATTAGAATGTGAAGGACGGACTCATATAGACTTGGATGTCTTTAGCTCCTGTGTGTCACAAAGGAAATTCCTAGGAACTAGCAAAAATTTGTTGCACGGAAAAAAGTTCTGATTTCTAGTCTTAACTTCCTAATCACTTTTAAAGCAAATATGTTCAACTTAATTAGGCCAGTACCTACACAACCCTAAAAAAACTTTATCTTTCTGCTCCTTGATGATATCTGACTTTTAATACGAGAGAAAAAGTTGTCTTAATTATTCTGTTATCTCCTATGAAAAATGTAAATGACCACATTGACAATGAGGACTTCACCTCAATCTACTCTAAAACACCTCCCCAGTCCCTCCACCCTCTTCCAATCTTTAATTAACTCTCCTTCCAGTTGACGTGAACAACCTTGTTCACGTGATTTCCAAGCTAATGCAGCATCATAATTACATATGACCTAAGGCCCATTAGTGTAATTAACTGTGGGCTTTAATTGCTGTAATAAACAAACAAGTCTAGAGGGAGATTACCACCTGATCCCTCACTCCTTTTCATGCTCTTTTAGCTAGAGGTTTTATAATACAATTAATGACGCATCTGATAATGAACAGTATTTAAAATCCCGTAAGAGTCTATCGACGCACCCAGGCGTCAACCTAAATAAGTAAATCCACATCAAAAACCCAGCAGTTTAAGCTAGAGAGATGTTTTCTTTTGCATGGGCTGTGTCTTAAAATCCACCGGTATCACCGCCTCCCACGTCTGCAGTGAAAGGTGGCAAGGATAGAACGGTGTTTGTCACACCATGAGACATCTGGAAGAATCAGTCTTCGACAAACTTTTTCTATGAAAAGACGAGACTCTTGCGAACAACGTTTTGCTCTATGGCCCCACAAGCATCAAGGGACTAGTCTGAAGTCGGTACAGCCTCGCCTGCCAACTTCTCTCTGTAGTCAATTTGTAAGTCGCTCTGGATAAGAGCGTCTGCTAAATGACTTAAATGTAATGTAAATGTAGCGTCCAAACAGTTTGGGCTGCACACTAATATGACCCCTATGTGGAAAGAGTCTCTCAAGAACATTTCAGTTGTTTTGCTCTAGAATGCCCAAAAGTCTCACAAGACTCATCTTAAAGTCCCCAGTACCTGCATAAAAAAAAAATGAATGGAAGTATATGGAGATAGTTTAGTGACAAAAAAATGGGGTTAAATACATGTAAAAAATATATACAGTGCCTTGCGAAAGTATTCGGCCCCCTTGAACTTTGCGAACTTTTGCCACATTTCAGGCTTCAAACATAAAGATATAAAACTGTATTTTCTTGTGAAGAATCAACAACAAGTGGGACACAATCATGAAGTGGAACGACATTTATTGGATATTTCAAACTTTTTTAACAAATCAAAAACTGAAAAATTGGGCGTGCAAAATTATTCAGCCCCCTTAAGTTAATACTTTGTAGCACCACCTTTTGCTGCGATTACAGCTGTAAGTCGCTTGGGGTATGTCTCTATCAGTTTTGCACATCGAGAGACTGAAATCTTTTCCTATTCCTCCTTGCAAAACAGCTCGAGCTCAGTGAGGTTGGATGGAGAGCATTTGAACAGCAGTTTTCAGTTCTTTCCACAGATTCTCAATTGGATTCAGGTCTGGACTTTGACTTGGCCATTCTAACACCTGGATATGTTTATTTTTGAACCATTCCATTGTAGATTTTGCTCATTGTCTTGTTGGAAGACAAATCTCCGTCCCAGTCTCAGGTCTTTTGCAGACTCCATCAGGTTTTCTTCCAGAATGGTCCTGTATTTGGCTCCATCCATCTTCCCATCAATTTTAACCATCTTCCCTGTCCCTGCTGAAGAAAAGCAGGCCCAAACCATGATGCTGCCACCACCATGTTTGACAGTGGGTATTGTGTGTTCAGGGTGATGAGCTGTGTTGCTTTTACGCCAAACATAACGTTTTGCATTGTTTCCAAAAAGTTCAATTTTGGTTTCATCTGACCAGAGCACCTTCTTCCACATGTTTGGTGTGTCTCCCAGGTGGCTTGTGGCAAACTTTAAACAACACTTTTTATGGATATCTTTAAGAAATGGCTTTCTTCTTGCCACTCTTCCATAAAGGCCAGATTTGTGCAATATACGACTGATTGTTGTCCAATGGACAAAGTCTCCCACCTCAGCTGTAGATCTCTGCAGTTCATCCAGAGTGATCATGGGCCTCTTGGCTGCATCTCTGATCAGTCTTCTCCTTGTATGAGCTGAAAGTTTAGAGGGACGGCCAGGTCTTGGTAGATTTGCAGTGGTCTGATACTCCTTCCATTTCAATATTATCGCTTGCAAAGTGCTCCATGGGATGTTTAAAGTTTGGGAAATCTTTTTGTATCCAAATCCGGCTTTAAACTTTTTCACAACAGTATCTCGGACCTGCCTGGTGTGTTCCTTGTTCTTCATGATGCTCTCTGCGCTTTTAACGGACCTCTGAGACTATCACAGTGCAGGTGCATTTATACGGAGACTTGATTACACACAGGTGGATTGTATTTATCATCATTAGTCATTTAGGTCAACATTGGATCATTCAGAGATCCTCACTGAACTTCTGGAGAGAGTTTGCTGCACTGAAAGTAAAGGGGCTGAATAATTTTGCACGCCCAATTTTTAAATTTTTGATTTGTTAAAAAAGTTTGAAATATCCAATAAATGTCGTTCCACTTCATGATTGTGTCCCACTTGTTGTTGATTCTTCACAAAAAATACAGTTTTATATCTTTATGTTTGAAGCCTGAAATGTGGCAAAAGGTCGCAAAGTTCAAGGGGGCCCAATACTTTCGCAAGGCACTGTATTTATACAGGGCATTTGGAAAGTATTCAGACCACTTGACATTTTCCAAATTTTGTTACATGACAGCCTTATTCTAAAATTGATTGTCCCCCCCCCCCCCCCTCATCAATCTACACACAATGACGAAGCAAAAACTATTTTATTTTATTTCTTGCTATTTTATTAAAAATAAAAACCTGAAATACGACATTTACATAAATATTCAGACCCTTTACTCAGTACTTTGTTGACACACCTTTGGCAGCAATTACAGCCTCGAGTCTTCTTGGGTGTGACGCTACAAGCTTGGTACACCTGTATTTTGGGCGTTTCTCCAATTGTTTTCTGCAGATCCTCTCAAGCTCTGTCAGGTTGGACAAGGGGCGTTGCTGCACAACTATTTTCAGGTCTTCCCAGAGATGTGAGATCGGGTTGAAGTCCGGGCCACTCCAGAACATTCAGAGACCTGTCCCAAAGCCACTCCTGCGTTGTCTTGGCTGTGTGCTTAGGGTCGTTGTCCTGTAGGAAGGTGAAGCTTTACCCCAGTCTGAGGTCCTGGGTGCTCTGGAGCAGGTTTTCATCAAGGATCGCTCTGTACTTTGCTCTGTTCATCTTTGCCTCGATCCTGACTAGTCTCCCAGTCACTCCCACTGAAAAACATCCCCACAGCATGATGCTGCCACCACCATGCTTCACCGTAGGGATGGTGCCAGATTTCCTCCAGATGTGACACTTGGCATTCAGGCCAAAGAGTTCCAATCTTGGTTTCATCAGACCAGAGAATGTTGTTTCTCATGGTCTAAGAGTCTTTAGGTGCCTTTTGGCCAACTTCAAGTGGGCTGTCATGTCTATTTTACTGAGGAGTGGCTTCCGTCTGGCAACTCTAGCATAAAGGCCTGATTGATGGAGTGCTGCAGAGATGATTGTCCTTCTTGAAGGTTCTCCCATCTCCACAGAGTAACTCTACAGCTCTGTCAGAGTGACCATTGGGTCTTTGGTCCTTAAATTAAACTGGTATACTTTTTTATTCATCACATTTTCTTTAATCAATTTTGGTCTTTAATGTAGGGCCAACAGACAAGTCCCTTACTTTTCCCCCTTACATTTTTGTGGTAATGCTGCAATTAGTTGGTTGTATTTTTGGGGGCGAGCAGACATAACTCCACCAGTACTATATTTATGATATAATTTACAAAGATGATACCTTTTTTTAAATTTTTGAAAAAATATATTTGTTTAATCAATTAGTATATTTGAGTTTAACAACAATATTTGTTGTATTATTTGTCTCTTATCTGTTGGATTAAACTGAAATTGCAACCTACTTTCTATGGCTTGTTTTAAAAAATAGCAACCTTTTGGAGATGATCTCATTTTCAAATAACCGAAAGTGAGAAGTCGAAATCTGAATAAAGGGGAAAAGGCCATTCTTCAACAAGGTGTGAGACATTCTTATCTGTTAGTGAACCAGGTTGGATTTAAGTATACCTTTTGTATGACTGATGTCTTTAGTGAGAGGTCTAATGATTTAATCAATTCTGCCCTCCGAATTCATATTCATTATATAAATAGGTCCGTTAAATTTTTGTCTGCCGCTCCAAAGTAAATTTCATATTTTTTGCTCATATCATTTAAAAAACAAGTTGCTAGGTGTAGGCAAGGCCTTAAGCAAATGGTTAAACTGGGAAATGACTAAAGAGTTACAATTGAAGTCGGAAGTTTACATACAGTGGGGCAAAAATTTATTTAGTCAGCCACCAATTGTGCAAGTTCTCCCACTTAAAAAGATGAGAGGCCTGTAATTTATCATCATAGGTGCACTTCAACTATGACAGACAAAATGAAAAAAAATATGTTTTTCTCCAGAAAATCACATTGTAGGATTTTTAATGAATTTATTTGCGGAAAATATTATTTATATGGTGGAAAATAAGTATTTAGTCACCTACAAACAAGCAAGATTTCTGGCTCTCACAGACCTGTAACTTCTTCTTTAAGAGGCTCCTCTGTCCTCCACTCGTTACCTGTATTAATGGCACCTGTTTGAACTTGTTATCAATATAAAAGAAACCTGTCCACAACCTCAAACAGTCACACTCCAAACTCCACTATGGCCAAGACCAAAGAGCTCTCAAAGGACACCAGAAACAAAATTGTAGACCTGCGCCAGGCTGGGAAGACTGAATCTGCAATAGGTAAGCAGCTTGGTTTGAAGAAATCAACTGTGAGAACAATTATTAGGAAATGGAAGACATACAAGACTACTGATAATCTCCCTTGATCTGGGGCTCCACGCAAGATCTCACCCCGTGGGGTTAAAATGATCACAAGAACGGTGAGCAAAAATCCCAGAACCACACGGGGGGACCTAGTGAATGACCTGCAGAGAGCTGGGACCAAAGTAACAAAGCCTACCATCAGTAACACACTATGCCGCCAGGGACTCAAATCCTGCAGTGCCAGATGTGTCCCCCTGCTTAAGCCAGTACATGTCCAGGCCCGTCTGAAGTTTGCTAGAGAGCATTTGGATGATCCAGAAGGAGAATGTCATGTGGTCAGATGAAACCAAAACATAACTTTTTGGTAAAAACTCAACTCGTGTTTGGAGGACAAAAAATGCTGAGTTGCATCCAAAGAACACCATACCTACTGTGAAGCATGGGGGTGGAAATATCACGCTTTGGGGCTGTTTTTCTGCAAAGGGACCAGGACGACTGATCTGTGTAAAGGAAAGAATGAATGGGACCATGTGTTGTGGGATTTTGAGTGAAAACCTCCTTCCATCAGCAAGGGCATTGAAGATGAAACGTGGCTGGGTCTTTCAGCATGACAATGATCCCAAACACACTGCCCAGGCAACGAAGGAGTGGCTTCGTAAGAAGAATTTCAAGGTCCAGGAGTGGCCTAACCAGTCTCCAGAGCTCAACACCATAGAAAATCTTTGGAGGAAGTTGAAAGTCCGTGTTGCCCAGCAACAGCCCCAAAACGTCACTGCTCTAGAGAAGATCTGCATGGAGGAATGGGCCAAAATAACAGCAACAGTGTGTGAAAACCTTGTGAAGACTTACAGAAAACGTTTGACCTCTGTTATATACCCTTTGTTGGCAATGACAAAGTATTGAGATAAACTTTTGTTATTGACCAAATACTTATTTTCCACCATAATTTTTAAATAAATTCATTAAAAATCCAACAATGTGATTTTCTGGATGTTTTCCCCTCATTTGTCTGTCATAGTTGAAGTGTACCTATGATGAAAATTACAGGCCTCATCTTTTTAAGTGGGAGAACTTGCACAATTGGTGGCTGACTAAATACTTTTTTGCCCCATTGTACACCTTAGCCAAATACATTTAAACTCAGTTTTTCACAATGTAGGTCTTAGGTCAGTTAGGATCACCACTTTATTTTAAGAATATGACATGTCAGAATAATAGTAGAGAGAATTATTTATTTCAGCTATTATTTATTTTATCACATACCCAGTGGGTCAGAAGTTTACATACACCCAATTAGTATTTGGTAGCATTGCTTTTAAATAGTTTAACTTGGGTCAAATGTGTTGAGTAGCCTTCCACAAGCTTCACACAATAAGTTGGGTGAATTTTGGCTCATTCCTCCTGACAGAACTGAGTCAGGTTTGAAGGCCTCCTTGCTCAAACATGCCTTCAGTTCTGCCCACAAATGTTCTATAGGATTGAGATCAGGGCTTTGTGATGGCCACTCCAATACCTTGACTTTGTTGTCCTTAAGCCATTTTGCCATAACTTTGGAAGTATGCTTGGGGTCCTTGTCCATATGGAAGACCCATTTGAGACCAAGCTTTAACTTCCTGACTGATGTCTTGAGATGTTGCTTCAATATATCCACATACTTTTCCTACCTCATGCTGCCATCTATTTTGTGAAGTGCACCACTGCAGCAAAGCACCCCCACAACATGATGACGCTACCCCCGTGCTTCACGGTTGAGATGGTGTTCCTCGGCTTGCAAGCCTCCTCATTTTTCCTCCAAACATAATGGTAATTATGGCCAAACAGTTATCAGACCAGAGGACATTTCTCCAAAAAGTACAATATTTTTCCCATGTGCAGTTGCAAACAGTTGTCTGGCTTTTTTTATGGCGGTTTTGGAGCAGTGGCTTCTTCCTTGCTGAGCGGCTTTCAGGTCATGTTGATATAGGACTCATTTTATTGTGGATATAGATAGTTTTGTACCCGTTTCCTCCAGCATCTTCACAAGGTCCTTTGCTATTGTTCTGTGATTGATTTGCACTTTTCACACCAAAGTACATTCATCTCTAGGAGACAGAACGCGTCTCCTTCCTGAGCGGTATGAAGGCTGCGTGGTCCCATGGTGTTTATACTTGCGTAATATTGTTTGTACAGATGAACATGGCACCTTCAGGTGTTTGGAAATTGCTCCCAAGGATGAGCCAGACTTGGAGGTCTACTATTTTTTTTCTCCCTGAGGTCTTTGCTGATTTATTTAGATTTTTCCATGACGTCAAGCAAAGAGACTGAGTTTGAAGGTAGGCTTTGAAATACATCCACAGGTACACCTCCAATTGACTCAAATTATGTAAATTAGCCTATCAGAAGCTTCTAAAGCCATGTCACCATTTTCTGGAATTTTCCAAGCTTTTTAAAGGCACAGTCAACTTAGTGTATGTAAACTTCTGACCCACTGGAATAGTGATACAGTGAAAGTGTATATATTATAAGTGAAATAATCTGTCTGTAAACAATTGTTGGAAAAATGACTTGTGTCGTGCACAAAGTAGATGTCCTAACTGACTTGCCAAAACTATAATTTGTTAACAAGAAATTTGTGGAGTGGTTGAAACATTTGTTTTAATGACTCCAACCTAAGTGCATGTAATCTTCCGACTTCAACTGTAAATCAGGTTAAACTGCGGTATGACTAAAGAGTTAATCAGGGTGATTTTTCCACAGACAGACGGCTTAGACTAAGGTTTTTATAACACAAAAAGACCATTAAAAAAAAGGACAATAATCGTTCAAATCACAACATTCCCCTGAATATAAGGCTAAGAGCGCACACACGCCGACACACACGCATTCCGACACACACGCCGACACACACGCATTCCGACACACACCCCGAGATGAATGAGGCTAACCTGATAGGGCCAACAGCTGCTAACCTTACTTCATCACGATTATGTAACATTTCAACATCACCCGAACACAGGTCACCGACACACCTTCTAGATGACCCAAAGAAACACCGCTCTGGTTCTCTCCTTCCGCCCGGTTATCTAACACCTTCTATACTCTATTGATAATGACACATTGTCAAATCAAGCGGTGACAGAAATCAGAATGCGTCGTTAAAGACAATCTTAGAAAAGAAAAACAAGTCCACTGCCACCGAGTTCTCCGAAAGCATATCATCAACACATTGAACTGAGAATATATATATGTCATCTCTTAAGAAGCATCGTAAAAAGGTATTTCTCAGCCATTTCCTTTCCACACAGTGTATACGAATGATTCAATACCACAATAAGGCTTAACAAAGGGTATGACAGACAAAGAAATAACAGTTGTCCCACATATTCCCATCCAGACCGAAAACTTGCTTCAGATATTAAAGCAGCAGAACCACTCAATCTATTGTGACATAACGTCTTTTAGATGAGGCTGATAAATGCAATAGTGGGCTGTGTAGACTATAATAATAATAACTATAATAATAATAATAATAATAATAATGGGCTGTGTAGTCACATCTGTGATTGTGGACCCTGGGAACCAGATCTTTTCGGAAGCTCAATGAAGACACTTCCTTCCACCCATAGCCTGGGGGGGTTAACGGACAGGGGATGTAACAGAATACTGATGTGTGGTTTATCAAGTCACACATTAGAGCCGTTCAGTCCACCACATAATATTTCCCTCTCTTACATTCGGTGGACTTAGGCCGACTGCATCCGGTGACCAATAAGGAGGGCTGTGCCCTACTGTCACAAGCCTCGACCAATCACAGGTAAACTTGTCACATGGAGAACAGAATACGTCAGTGCATCCATAGGGTCCTGCATCCATAAGCTGTGGAGTTTCAGTCCATTTCCTGGGCTGCGTATGAATCTCCCCCCTCTAGACTATGGAGTTTGTCCATTGCCTGGGCTGCATATGAATCTCCCCCCTCTAGCCTATGGAGTTTGTCCATTGCCTGGGCTGCATATGAATCTCCCCCATCTAGCCTATGGAGTTTGTCCATTGCCTGGGATGCGTATGAATCTCCCCCCTCTAGACTATGGAGTTTGTCCATTGCCTGGGCTGCATATGAATCTCCCCCCTCTAGACTATGGAGTTTGTCCATTGCCTGGTCTGCATATGAATCTCCCCCCTCTAGCCTATGGAGTTTGTCCATTGCCTGGGCTGCATATGAATGTGTCTCTCTCCTTACGTCCCAAATAGCACCCTATTCATGATGTACTACCTTCTACCAGAACCCAATGTGGACTATGTAGGGAATAGGTTGCCATTTGGGATGTAGCCTTAGTTAACTCTGGAGAGATAACACCTTGAGGAGATTAGAAAAGGGAAAAGATGTGTCCCTGATCATAGCTAAGGAATGCCAAGCCTCAACATGGTTCAACAATCAGTCAGACTTCAGCACTTTGAAATCCATTATTATATTCAGATGACTGAATTGAATGTCATTGCTTGAAGGTAGTGGTGTTTAATAATAAAATGTCAGCTTCAAAATGATCTTCAGATGAAAGATGCTCTCACAGCATAACATGAGGTTAAACTGAAGGTGGTGAAAGTACTGACAGAGAAGGAGTAAATGAGGTAAACAGCATTACAACGGTCAAGGGACGAGAAGGACAGAGAACAGTGGCATGCTTCAGAGTGGTACTGAACCTGAGACAGAAAGAGGAGACAGACAGGACAGGACAATGATAGAGGCTGAACCTGAATCAGAGACAAAAGGTAGAACATGAGAATGTTAGACGGGAGGAGAGCAGATGACGGAACAGAGAATGTTAGACGGGAGGAGAGCAGATGACGGAACAGAGAATGTTAGACGGGAGGAGAGCAGATGACGGAACAGAGAATGTTAGACGGGAGGAGAGCAGATGATGGAAAGGGGGAGGAAAGAAAAGTGTTGTCTAGAGGGTGTGTAGGGTAGTGGTGGTGCGCTCTCATCAGTTAGATAGATAGGAGAGATTGAAGTAAAGAAGTCCTACAGGACAGGCTGGATAATCTCACCTCTAAGGGGGAGGACAGGGTAACGGTCGGGGAACTGAGACTACGTGCGCGGCGTATTTGCGGTTCAATCAGATGACTGTTGTTGTTGGCTGAGGAAGAGGTGGAGGTGCCTTCAGCGGCAGCCCCGGAGTCAGAGGTACTCGCTTCGTCTTCCGTGTGCTGTCAGGGAGAGACTTTTTTAGTTAACACAGGTAGAAGGAGGAACAAGGCTGTGTGTGTGATAGACAGTTGAAAACGTGAGGGAAGTTACAGGGTAAGGAGATGATCGGGCAGAGGAGAGATCATCCAATGTGTGTAGATAGAATGCATGAGATACATGCACACCACTTTAAATTTCCACTGAAATCTCCCATTCATCAATACTTAGGAGTGACGTGCACATTTCAAGGTAGTATTTGGCACATAGTAAGAAACAGAGTAAGAGAGGAGAGGGAG
The DNA here is from genome assembly GCF_036934945.1 of Oncorhynchus masou masou. Classification (NCBI taxonomy): domain Eukaryota; kingdom Metazoa; phylum Chordata; class Actinopteri; order Salmoniformes; family Salmonidae; genus Oncorhynchus; species Oncorhynchus masou. The sequence continues at coordinate 10,530,520 of NC_088222.1, forward strand.
GAAGATGGACACACACTCCAGGTGACCTGAAGTCAGGCATGCACCCAGAGCCACACGAAGACAGGACGGCAGGAAGAGAGGGACAAAGAGAACAGTGGATGTGGTACCCAGGCACAGAGAAATGCCCCGATGGAATGAGGACAGAGGAGAGAAGAAGGAGTAAGTCCAGGCCCATGCAGTCTCTCCGTGCACCGGGTGAGGCCTCTCAGTACCTGGAGGACAGGCTTGGTCCAGGTGGTGCAGCGGTTGTTATGATTGACGTAATACGTGCGCCCCTTGGCGTCCTTCCTCTCCTCCCATCCTGGAGGTAGGCCTGGTGTGGTCAGGGCATAGGCTGTCGACTGAGACTGAACCAAGCAAGAGAAGCAAATGTTATTCGGGCCTGACAATATGGCCACCTGGAAGAAACTTGTGTGTAAACTGTATCTTTTTTTTTACACATTGATAAGAAATATAGAAACAGTGGGAGTGGCTTATTGAAAAACAAAAAAAACAGTACTGCAGTACAACAAGTAGCCTAGTACTATTGTACTACAATACTGCGGCTCCTCAGAAACTCACAGAAGCAGGCCAGCAGAAGCACGACAGCTTTAGAAAAAACAAACACACAATGACAAACAAACCACATAGAACAGCTTTCAAACCTAACATATATAGTAAGACTCAGTCAAACATGCATACATGCATACATACAACCTAACATACATAATAAAACTCAGTCAAACATGCATACATACATACATACATACAACCTAACATATATAGTAAGACTCAGTCAAACATGCATACATACAACCTAACATATATAGTAAGACTCAGTCAAACATGCATACATACATACATTCAACCTAACATATATAGTAAGACTCAGTCAAACATGCATACATGCATACATACAACCTAACATATATAGTAAGACTCAGTCAAACATGCATACATACAACCTAACATATATAGTAAGACTCAGTCAAACATGCATACATACATACATACAACCTTACATATATAGTAAGACTCTGTCAAACATGCATACATACAACCTAACATATATAGTAAGACTCAGTCAAACATGCATACATACAACCTAACATATATAGTAAGACTCAGTCAAACATACATACATGCATACATACATACAACCTAACATATATAGTAAGACTCAGTCAAACATACATACATGCATACATACATACAACCTAACATATATAGTAAGACTCAGTCAAACATACATACATGCATACATACATACAACCTAACATATATAGTAAGACTCAGTCAAACATACATACATGCATACATACATACAACCTAACATATATAGTAAGACTCAGTCAAACATACATACATACATACAACCTAACATATATAGTAAGACTCAGTCAAACATACATACATGCATACATACATACAACCTAACATATATAGTAAGACTCAGTCAAACATACATACATGCATACATACATACAACCTAACATATATAGTAAGACTCAGTCAAACATACATACATGCATACATACAACCTAACATTCAGTGCATTCGGAAAATTATTCAGGTCACTTGAACTTTTCCACATTTCTTTACGTTCCAGCCATATTCTAAAATGGATTCAATTATCTTCCCCCCTCATCAATCTACACACAATAACCCATAATGTCAAAGCAAAAATAGGTTAAGAAATTGTAGCAAATGTATTAAAATATATAGATTTTTTTTTAAATAGCTGTATCAGATGACTCAAAATTGAGCTCAGCTGCATCCTGTTTCCATTGACAATTTTTTAAATTCTTTATTTAACCTTTATTTAACTGGGCAAGTCAATTAAGAACAAGTTCTTAATTACAATGACGGACTACACCGACCCAAACCCGGGTGACGCTGGGCCAATTGTCCGCCACCCTATGGGACTCCCAATCACGGCCGGTTGTGGTACCATCTGGAATCAAACCAGGGTGTCTGTAGTGACGCCTCAAGCACGAATGCAGTGCCTTAGACCGCTGCGTCACTCGGGATTAGAGTCCACCTGTGGTAAATTCAATGAATTGTTCAGTCCATTGCCTGTCTATATAAAGTCCCACAGTTGACAGTGCATGTCAGTGCAAAAACCAATCCATATGAGGTTGAAGAAATTGTCCGTAGAGCTCCGAGACAGGATTGTGTCGAGGCACAAATGGGGAAGGGTACCAAAAAAATGTCTGCAGCATTGAAGGTCCCCAAGAACACGTTGGCCTCCATCATTCTTAAATGGAAGAAGTTTGGAACCATCAAACTCTTCCTAGAGCTGGCCGCCCAGCCAAACTGATCAATCGGGGGAGAAGGGCCTTGGTCAGGGAGGTGACCAAGAACCCGATTGCCACTGACAGGGCTCCAGAGTTCCTCCGTGGAGATTGGACAACCTTCCAGAAGGAAAACCATCTCTGCAACACTCCACTGAATCAGGCCTTTATGGTAGAGTGGCCAGATGGAAGAAAGATGAACAGAGCAAAGTACAGAGAGATCCCTGATGAAATCCTGTGCATTCTGGAGCAGGATCTCAGACTGGGGCGACGGTACACCTTCCAACAGATCAACAACCCTAAGCACACAGCCAAGAAAACGTAGGCGTAGCTTCGGGACAAGACTCTGAATGTCCTTGAGTGGCCCAGCCAGAGCCCGGACTTGAACCCGATTGAACATCTCTGGAGAGACCTGAAAATAGCTGTGCAGGAATGCTCCCCATTTAACCTGACAGAGCTTGAGAGGATCTGCAGAGAAGAATGGGAGAAACTCCCCAAATACAGGTGTTCCAAGCTTGTAGCGTCATACCAAAGAAGACTCTAGGCTGTAATCACTGCCGAAGGTGCTTCAACAAAGTACTGAGTAAAGGGTCTGAATACTTTTGTAAATGTGATATTTCAGTTTTTTATACATTTGCAAACATATCTCAAAACCTGTTTTTGCTTTGTCATAATGGGGTGGTGTGTGAATATTGATTAGGGGAATTTTTTTTATTTTAGAATAAGCCTGTAACGTAACAAAATGTGGAAAAAGTTAAGGGGTATGAATACTTTCCAAATGCACTGTATATAGTAAGCCACACTTAAACCTTACATACTGTACAACCTAACATACATAGTAAGACACTCAAACCTTACTGTACAACCTAACATACATAGTAAGACACTCAAACCTTACTGTACAACCTAACATACATAGTAAGACACTCAAACCTTACTGTGCAACCTAACATACCTAAGACACTCAAACCTTACTGTGCAACCTAACATACATAGTAAGACACTCAAACCTTACTGTGCAACCTAACATACCTAAGTAAGACACTCAAACCTTACTGTGCAACCTAACATACCTAAGTAAGACACTCAAACTGCTCATTAGACTAAAATACATCCCAGGCGGTGATGTGTGGACCTATCAGGGGAGCAGCAAACACAACCACACGCACATACATGTACAAATTCACAGCCACTGAACGTCATAAGATGAAATGTATATACACTTATTGACTTGGTACGTGAGCTGACCTCTCCCATTGAGGGGTCACAACACAGAAGCAGGAGGGGAAATGGGTGGTCTAGTCTCCAGTCTCTAAGTCCTAACTTCTTAACCACCAGCTTGATACATAACGTTTGTGAGGAGGGAGGGGGACAAAACTAAAACGCTGCAGAGGGAGAGGATATTCATATGGCAGAGGTGCACTGATGTACAGCAGGTAGATAGATGTACAGTATATAGAATGGGACAACACTGATGTACAGCAGGTAGATAGATGGACAGTATATAGAATGGGACAACACTGATGTACAGCAGGTAGATAGATGGACAGTATATAGAATGGGACAACACTGATGTACAGCAGGTAGATAGATGGACAGTATATAGAATGGGACAACACTGATGCACAGCAGGTAGATAGATGGACAGTATATAGAATGGGACAACACTGATGTACAGCAGGTAGATAGATGGACAGTATATAGAATGGGACAACACTGATGTACAGCAGGTAGATAGATGGACAGTATATAGAATGGGACAACACTGATGTACAGCAGGTAGATAGATGGACAGTATATAGAATGGGACAACACTGATGTACAGCAGGTAGATAGATGGACAGTATATAGAATGGGACAACACTGATGTACAGCAGGTAGATAGATGGACAGTATATAGAATGGGACAACACTGATGTACAGCAGGTAGATAGATGTACAGAATATAGAATGGGACAACACTGATGTACAGCAGGTAGATAGATGGACAGTATATAGAATGGGACAACACTGATGTACAGCAGGTAGATAGACGTACAGTATATAGAATGGGACAACACTGATGTACAGCAGGTAGATAGATGGACAGTATATGGAATGGGACAACACTGATGTACAGCAGGTAGATAGATGGACAGTATATAGAATGAGACAACAATGATGTACAGCAGGTAGATAGATGTACAGTATATAGAATGGGACAACATTACTGATGTACAGCAGGTAGATGTGGACAACATTACCATGGGCTCCTCAACTCCAGTGACTGTTAGAGCTCTGGTTCTTCTGGTCTGGGAGCTCTGCTGGTAGAACACAGCTTTCTTTAGAGGGGAGGGGAGGGGAGGCCTGAGGCAGGGGGTCGGGGACAGATATGACCAGTGGCGCTGAGGCAGGGGTCGGGGACAGATATGACCAGTGGGGCTGAGGCAGGGGGTCGGGGACAGATATGACCAGTGGGGCTGAGGCAGGGGGTCAGGGACAGATATGACCAGTGGGGCTGAGGCAGGGGGTCAGGGACAGATGTGACCAGTGAGGGTGAGGCATGGGGGTCAGGGACAGATATGACCAGTGGGGCTGAGGCAGGGGGTCGGGGACAGATGTGACCAGTGAGGGTGAGGCATGGGGGTCAGGGACAGATATGACCAGTGGGGCTGGGGCTGAGGCAGGGGGTCAGGGACCGATATGACCAGTGAGGGTGAGGCATGGGGGTCAGGGACCGATATGACCAGTGAGGGTGAGGCAGGGGGTCAAGGACCGATATGACCAGTGAGGGTGAGGCAGGGGGTCAGGGATAGATATGACCAGTGAGGGTGAGGCATGGGGGTCAGGTAGGTGATGTGTGGAGGAGCAGGAAAGACTGACATGGGGAAGGAGGTGACTCTAGAGTCAGAGAGTCCAAGGGGTGATGCGGGGGACAGTAGGGGTACAGCTGGGCGAGGAGTGTAGCCATGCTCAGGGGGGATAGACTCCTGTGATGGTCTGTCCCTGACCCCCTGACAGGAGACATGGAGCATACCCAAACAGCTGACCACACAGGAGGAAAGGTGAGGGAAGGGGTACATGGAATCAGATTACCGTGGGTGGATTATAGTTGTGGATTATCATTGTTTGATTGGATTACGGGTTGAGAGTGAAGTAGTATATAAACAGCTGAATAAAAAGCTTTCAATTTGAGAAATCTGGAATTGTTTGAATGATTATTGTTAATGGATGCAAAAAGGCAATAAGTGTTAAGCTTTTTCTGTCTTTGAGAATCATGTGAGATGGATCTGACTAGCACCACAGTTGTTGATGACAGTAGAGCACCAACTCAACTCACACAAGAGAGTGGAATGCAAAGTGAGATAACATTGGCTGAGTGGGTGGGTAGTGTTAAGGAGAACTAGTGTGACTGATCAAGTAGGCTACAGGCACAGTCACACCAAATAACTGTGGGACTCTTTCTAACCCTTTCTTCCCTTCCCAATGCTTTTTCCCCCATTATTGGCGCTCACCCTTCACTACGCCAGGTCGCAGTTGTAAATGAGAACTTGTTCTCAACTAGCCTACCTGGTTAAATAAAGGTGAAATAAAAATTAATAAATTACTGACACTCACCCTTTCCTTAGTCATTAGCAACAGTAACCCTTTCCTTAGTCATTAGCAACAGTAACCCTTTCCTTAGTCATTAGCAACAGTAACCCTTTCCTTAGTCATTAGCAACAGTAACCCTTTCCTTAGTCATTAGCAACAGTAACCCTTTCCTTAGTCATTAGCAACAGTAACCCTTTCCTTAGTCATTAGCAACAGTAACCCTTTCCTTAGTCATTAGCAACAGTAACCCTTTCCTTAGTCATTAGCAACAGTAACCCTTTCCTTAGTCATTAGCAACAGTAACCCTTTCCTTAGTCATTAGCAACAGTAACCCTTTCCTTAGTCATTAGCAACAGTAACCCTTTCCTTAGTCATTAGCAACAGTAACCCTTTCCTTAGTCATTAGCAACAGTAACCCTTTCCTTAGTCATTAGCAACAGTAACCCTTTCCTTAGTCATTAGCAACAGTAACCCTTTCCTTAGTCATTAGCAACAGTAACCCTTTCCTTAGTCATTAGCAACAGTAACCCTTTCCTTAGTCATTAGCAACAGTAACCCTTTCCTTAGTCATTAGCAACAGTAACCCTTTCCTTAGTCATTAGCAACAGTAACCCTTTCCTTAGTCATTAGCAACAGTAACCCTTTCCTTAGTCATTAGCAACAGTAACCCTTTCCTTAGTCATTAGCAACAGTAACCCTTTCCTTTGTCATAGCAACAGTAACCCTTTCCTTAGTCATTAGCAACAGTAACCCTTTCCTTAGTCATTAGCAACAGTAACCCTTTCCTTAGTCATTAGCAACAGTAACCCTTTCCTTAGTCATTAGCAACAGTAACCCTTTCCTTTGTCATTAGCAACAGTAACCCTTTCCTTTGTCATTAGCAACAGTAACCCTTTCCTTTGTCATTAGCAACAGTAACCCTTTCCTTAGTCATTAGCAACAGTAACCCTTTTCTTAGTCATTAGCAACAGTAACCCTTTCCTTAGTCATTAGCAACAGTAACCCTTTCCTTAGTCATTAGCAACAGTAACCCTTTCCTTAGTCATTAGCAACAGTAACCCTTTCCTTAGTCATTAGCAACAGTAACCCTTTCCTTTGTCATTAGCAACAGTAACCCTTTCCTTAGTCATTAGCAACAGTAACCCTTTCCTTTGTCATTAGCAACAGTAACCCTTTCCTTTGTCATTAGCAACAGTAACCCTTTCCTTTGTCATTAGCAACAGTAACCCTTTCCTTAGTCATTAGCAACAGTAACCCTTTTCTTAGTCATTAGCAACAGTAACCCTTTCCTTAGTCATTAGCAACAGTAACTTCTTTGTTGTTGTCAATAACAATAACTCTTTTGATAAGCCTTATGGAGCAACATGGAACTACATCGCACTCTTCACTGCATTTAAGACATAAGCCTCCATACATACAAAAAGTACAAAACAAAACACTTTTGCTGCCAAATAATGAACCAACAACCAACATTTCCTCTAAGCTGCGAGCGTGCACATGCATGCAGCTCCCCAGGGACTGCCATGCAGAAGAAATATCAGCCCGCGCAGAGAACAACGAAATTGAACTTCACACAGCTTTCTAGACATTTCCCCCGTTAGTTAACACCATCAACGTTTCTCTTTACTGTGGGAATTGTGATCGAATCAGCGCAGTATTTGCCACTTTCAATGCAACATACCAAAATTGAAAAAACTATGCAAGACTTACATGCCGACCAGACCGCTGCGCATTTGATTTTGTCCACCCACACCAGACACGATCAGGACATGCAGGTCGAAATATCAAAACAAACTCGGAACTAACTATATTCATTTGGGGACGGGGCAAAAAGCATTAAACATTTGGCAATTTAGCTTAGCTTGCTGTTGCTAGCTATTTTGTCCTGGGATATAAACATTGGGTTGTTATTGTACCTGAAATGCACAAGGTCCTCTACTCTAACAATTAATCTCTCCTCCTTCAGGCTTCTTCTCCTTCTTTGAACTTTATATGGCGGTTGGCAACCAACTTTAAGGTGTTATACCACCACCAACTGGACTGGAGTGTGGACCTCAGTTTATCTTTCAATCACCCACATGGCACTCATTAACACGCGCGAGCAGTGTGGTCAGCATGCTGGTATGCAAAACTAACTATGCAAGAGATTCTGTTGTAGGCAGAAAGCATTGGAGTAGAATGTTATTGCATTGACAGGCACGACTCAGGCTCATACTCTACGCAAGCCGGTGTGCCATAACCGAGCTGCCGTAGGACCAATATGCAAATAGACCACTGCCATATATGTATGTGTCATTCACTTTGAACTGGACTGTGTTTACCGTATGAGCCGTCGTGAATAGATGAGCTTGTTTTGAGATCAAAGCGAGAGCTACATGTAGCAACGTGTGTACATCTGTTCATATCCTTTGCTAGTTAGTGAGTTACTAGCCCAGATATAGATAATGTGTAGTCAGCAAGGGGGGAGTGATTGCTTCATACTAGAACATAAAATGTGTACATTTCTAGACATCTTTGAAAAGCGAGTCAGGTAAAGAGCTTTTTTTTGTCTTAAAGGGACAGTGTTGTATTTTGAGACGGGCTTGAAAAAGCTAAGTAGCCGATAAACAGCATAATTTGTCTGATTATCTATAATAATCTTATGGGAATAATGATTCATTTTATTTTGTAAAGTGATTTCTTGCATCAAACATCATTTTCAGACACCACATTGTCTGAAGGACAAGTGGATAAACAGGTTAATGTTAAATCCTGCATGTTTATTTTTTTCCAAAAGGGACCTGAATAGAACAGCTATTTCCACGTTAAAATGTTATGGGATGCATTTTCTCCATTGTTTTTGATGGTAGGCCACTCTGGTAGGCCTCCATTATGATCAAATAGCCACATTAGGCTACTTGGCCACTGTTAAAACTAACCTAAAGTGGATACAGCCTCAGTGTTCACGGGTACAGCCTCAGTGTTCACGGGTACAGCCTCAGTGTTCACGGGTACAGCCTCAGTGTTCACGGGTACAGCCTCAGTGTTCACGGGTACAGCCTCAGTGTTCACGGGTACAGCCTCAGTGTTCACGGGTACAGCCTCAGTGTTCACGGGTACAGCCTCAGTGTTCACAGTAAACACGCGCCAGAAGATGCACTGAATTTTCAATGTCCAAGTTTGCACTCAGTAAACTAGAAATTTGCTCAGTGATGACATTTTTTTGAGGGAACATTGCCGACAACTAAGTTTCACCCCGGGCGAGGCAGAGAGGGGTCAACTGTGTAGGGCTGTTCCAAACCAATAACATGTAGCTTCCTTCCCTCCCTTCTGCAATAACTGAGGTCGTCCTCACACACTGTCCATGTCAAGGACCATTTAAAACAGCCTTTTCACAGCTTATTTGTGTAGATATACTTTCTTCCGACTGAGGTGCACTCCACAGCAAGAGAAACACTGCCCAGTCAGGGGGAGAATTACATAACCAACCAACCATGTTCAACCTACACATTCCTTTTCATTCCCAGGAAAGTGTGTCAAACCAAACCGGTATATGGGACAGACTGAGCTACATGTGGAAACTGAAATCATCCCTTTGACACCAGACCTGGGTTCATAGAATCCAAATCCTGGGTTCATAGTATCCAAATCCAAATACTTAAGATGTACGTAATTGAGCTTGCATGGTGCAATGGAACCAATAGAGTAGTCTGCCACTCCAGGTAGGCTAGAGCAAACACTCATAGCACTTTGAAAGATTTCAAATATTATATGAACCCATATCTGCAACCTACACATGCTTCCTAAGAAAGTGTGTCAAACCACAGAAACATGTGGTGACTGGATTTAGCCTCTGACTGTGAAAAAAAAAATCCAGTCTAGAAAAATCCTCATTCTGCTACAGTTGTAAAAAAACCCAGCTACCCACTCACTCATTCAGGTCAGTGAGATAAAAGGCTGACATCAGCACCTGTGCTTTTCCCTTCAGAAGCACTGGCTCCCTGGGCCTCTGTGACTCAGATCTCTGTCTAGGATGTGTTTGATTAGGAAGGATAGAATTACTGCCACTGTTACAGAAACACACAGCCTGACACTGCAGAGTGAATCACCACCAGGCAGTAAGGAATCACAACAAGCAGAGAGGAGGGGAGAGGACAGGAGGAAGACAGCAGGAGAGGGGAGAGGAAAGGAGGAGAGGACATGAGGAGGAGAGGGGGGAGAACAGGAGGAGGGAAGGAGAGGACAGGAGGAAAGGAGAGGAAGACCGGAGGAGAGGAGAACAGAAAGAGCTCCCTGTGTAGTAAAGGAATCGGAAGGCAGAGGTGGAACAACAGAGGAGAGCATGAAGAAAGAGTGTGTGAATCGTACCGCTGGAGGAGGAGGCTGGGCCTGGTCACTGACCCCATCTGTCATACTGGAGGAGCGCAGCCTGGAGGTCAGATGGCTCTGCTGAGGGGAGACGGAGGGAGGGAGGGAGGGATTGTTTTCTTAAGACTTTTTCTTCTAGTCTTTTTGGCTACAAGAACAAATGTTTTCACACATACTGGAATGGTGCTAATGAATGAGGTTAAAAAGTGCTGAATTTGCCTCTAACAGAATCAAACCGGTCAGTGATTCTCACCACAGCAGAGGCGTGGCTGGGGGCGGCCACCTCTCCGTTGATGTCAGGCGGGGGGCCGGATGGGGTTGGAGAGAGAGAGAGGTGCAGGTTGATCTCCTCTGAGAACTCCTGGAGGGGTGGGGGGGCAGGCGTTTGGGGGATGGCCGTCGCCATTGAGGAGGAGGGGCCAGGTAGGGGGCCGTCTGGACTCTCTTCAGTGATTGGCTCCCACGACTGTGCAGAGAGAGAGAGAGAGAGTGAGAGAGTGCGCGAGAGTATGTACTGTACCACTGACTAGTTTGGAAAATCCTTCTGTATTCTGCAGTAAAGATAAGGCATTTATCCATTAACCTATTTTAAGTAACAATGTAGGTGTAATATTGTCCTGGTATGAAGCAGTAGATGACCTTGGATTTACGAAGATCTTGATTAAAACATATTGTACAGTCGAGCGGTCAGAGGTCAGACTCACATCTTCCATGTCTCTGGGTTCTGGGTGTTCGTTCTCCAGGTCTTCGGAGATGTGTCGTCTGGACCTGAAAACCCGGTGGGCCTGGATGCTGTTCGCCCGCTGCTGATTGTCATTCTCCACCTCCGAAACATCATCCCTGTAGAGAAGAGATAATTAACATTTTACATGTTTGTGCACAGAGAGAACAACAGAGGACCTAGTACCGAGTCTGGAGAACACCAGAAGACCTAGCACCGAGCCCTGGGGGACACCAGAGGACCTAGTACAGAGCCCTGGGGGACACCAGAGGACCTAGTACAGAGCCCTGGGGGATACCAGAGGACCTAGTACAGAGCCCTGGGGGACACCAGAGGACCTAGAGAAGTTCTGATAACTGTGTGTAAAGATAACGTAGCTGTGTATACATACACGTTACTGGGTCGTTTCCACTGTGTATAGCGGTTGTTGTGGTTGACGTAGTAGGTTCTGCCCAGGTTATCAACCTTCTCCTCCCATCCTGGGGGCAGTGGGGGCTGGACAGCCTGGGGCCTCTGGACGCTGGGATCGGCAGAGTCGTTCACCTCCCAGCCCTGAGAAGCACAAAGGCACAGGAGGAGAGTGCTCAAAGATACAGACAGAGAGAGAGACACGACACAGCCAGGAAACAAAGCACAGCACTTCCCTTTTGGTGCACCTTACATTCCACTGTCTGTCTGTCTGAGATCTCGCAAGAACGTTGGAGATTTTCAGTTATTTTTTTTTTCTTCAGTTCTCCTGCTAAATGTTAGCCTGGGTTCCCATCTGTTTAGCTACAATTCCACTCTTACTCGGTGTCATATGCCAAAGATGTTTAGCAAGACAAAGAGTGGAATGATGGCAAAACAGACGGGTACCGAGACTAGCTATATGTCACCCTATCTAGGCCTCATTTTACTGAGTGAAAAACTATAAGCCATCTTGCCCTCTCTCGCTCTCTTACTCAGATTAAGTCACTGGCACACAGAAGCGTACAGAAACACACACCAAACACATACTTTAATTTTCCATTAGATCAGACTTTTGAAAATGAAAGGAAGTGGGGAAGTGAGTGAGCGAGTGAATGGTGTTTCCAGAAAGAGAGGCCAGACCAAAACAGACGTTTTCTCCAGACTCCCTGTTGGCAGTAACAGACTTTTGTTACTCCACCTCCACAACTGTATGCATGTATATAACAGTACCACTCAAAAGCTTGGACACACCTACTGATTCAAGGGCTACATTGGAGAATAATAATGATTACATCAAAACTATGAAATAGTACATATGGAGTCATGTAGTAACCAAAGAAATTTTAAACAAAAAAATATATATATATTCATACTTGAGATTCTTCAAAGTAGCCACCCTTTGCTTTGATGACAACTTTGCACACTCTTGGCACTTTTAACCAGCTTCACTTGGAATGCTTTTCCAACAGTCTTGAAGAAGTTCCTACACATGCTGAGCACTTGTTGGCTGCTTTTCCTTCACTCTGCGATCCAACTTATCCCAAACCATCTCAACTGGGTTGATGTCAGGTGATTGTGGAGGCCAGGTCATCTGATGCTGCACCTCCTTCACTTTGCCTGGGTCAGATAGCCCTCACACAGCCTGGAGGTGTGTTGGGTCATTTTTCTGTTGAAAAACAAAGTATAGCCCCACTAAGCGCAAACCAGATGGGATGGCGTATCGCTGCAGAATGCTGTGGTAGCTATGTCGGTAAAGTGTGCCTTGAATTCACCTGTCACCAGCAAAGCAACCCCAAACCTCCTCCTCCATGCTTCACAGTGGGAACCGCAATGCAAAGATTATCCATTCACCTTCTCTGCGTCTCACAAAGACACAGTTAGAATCAAAAATCTTCAATTTCTACTCATCAGACCAAAGGACTGATTTCCACTGGTGTAATGTGCATTGCTTGTGTTTCTTGGCACAAGGAAGTCCCTTCTTATTATTGGTGTCCTTTACTGAGCAATCAAGGGGAGAAGGGCCTTGGTCAGGGAGGTGACCAAGAACCTGATGGTCACTCTGACAGAGCTTCAGAGATCCTCTGTGGAGATGGGAGAACATTCCAGAAGGACAACCATCTCTGCAGCACTCCACCAATCAGGCCTTTATGGTAGAGTGGCCAGATGGAAGCCACTCCTCAGTAAAAAGGCACATGACAGCCAGCTTGGAGTTTGCCAAAAGGCACCTAAAGACTCTCAGACCATGAGAAACAAAATGATCTGGTCTGATAAAACCAAGATTGAACTATTTGTCTTGAATGCCAAGCATTACATCTGGAAGAAACCTGGCACCATCCTTCTGATGAAGCTTGGTGGGAGACTAGACTGGGAGCCTAGTCAGGATTGAGGGAAAGATGAATGGAGAAAAGTACAGAGATCCTTGATGAACACCTGCTCCAGAGTGATCAGGACCTCAGACTGGGGTGAAGGTTTCCCTTCCAACAGCACACAGCCCAGACAACGCAGGAGTGTCTTCGGGACAGGTCTCTGAATGTCCTGGAGTGGCCCAGCCAGAGCCCGGACTTGAACCCGATTGAACATCTGTGGAGAGACCTGAAAATAGCTGTGCAAGAACGCTTCCCATCCAACCTGACACGAGTTTGAGAGGATCGGCAGAGAAGAATAGGGAAACTCCCCAAATACAGATGTGTCAAGCTTGTAGCGTCATACCCAAGAAGACTTGAGGCTGTAATCGCTCCCAGAGGTGGTTCAACAAAGTACTGAGTAAAGGGTCTGAATACTTTTGTAAATGTGATATTTCAGTAATTTTTTTATTTTATTATAAATGTGAAAAAAATTCAAAAAAAAAAAACTGTTTTTGCTTTGTCATTATGGGGTATTGTGTGTACGTAGATTGATGAGGGAAAAAAAGTATTCAATCCATTTTAGAATAAGGCTGTAACGTAACAACATTGTGGAAAAAGTTGAGGGGTCTGAATACTTCCCGAATGCACCTTATATATTTATACTCCGGTAGTCTGACATTGCTCGTCCTAATATTTATATATTTCTTAATTCTATTGTTGTGTAGTTATTACTGCACTGTTGGAGCTAGGAATACAGGCATTTCACTACACCTGCAATATATAATGTATGTAGGAAAATGATATTATTTTCTAAGAATCAGGACTGTACTGAATTTGTTAAAACGCTATTTTAAGCTTAACGGTTAGGTTTAGGGTTTGGGGTTAAGATTAGGCTTAGGGAAAACACATTTTTACTCCCCAAAATGCCCTGACATTTCACGTAAAAAAAAAAGCTGTGCGCTTGTGCGTGTCCCTGTCTTCTTACCTCTGCCTCCTCCCTGGTAATCCCTTCAGTGGTCTCTTCCTCTGGACTTCCAGTCTTTGGCAGGTAGGCCATCTTTAGCCGTAGATAACCCTTCACCCGGGACTTGTGGCTGGAGACAGAAGAGGACACCAAAATGGCAGTTAGTTGGGAGTTATTCAAAAGAAACCAGAGGTAGAAACAGACAGTTTTACCCAGAGCCATGAATTTCAGAGAGTCGGGCGATGATGCATTTAAAATGACACTACAACATTCTATGGAAGCCCTGTTAGCGCCCCATAAACAATACATGGGGAATATTTTAACAACGCTATTTAAAGTTAATGTCTAGAATTAGAACGATATTTGGAATTCAACAGAAACCAGAGGAGGTGGAATGACAACAGTCTTAGCTAACAATGATTACAGTACAGTTACTTTAAACCAAATATCATAATGACATAAGCCTGTAGTTCCAGTGATATCTAACCATGAATCTCCTTTGGATTAGCAACAACAGGTGGACATGGTTTGTGGGTAACTTGAGTGTGTGTTTCAATGCGTGTGTGCGTGTGTGTGTGTGTGTGTGTGTCTGAGTGTGTGTGTGTGTGTGTGTGTGTGTGCGTGTGTGTGTGTGTGTGTAGTTCCCTGTCACCTTCGTCGGTAGTCTGGAACTGACCTTCGTGGCCGTAGGAGGAAATCTTTAAACGTGTACGGCCGCTCCATCGTAGGGTCCTCGGTCTACAACACAAAGACACATCAATCAATCGATCGATCGAATGTATTTAAAATCACTTTTTATATTAGCGGTTGTCAAAGTGCCTTACGGTAACCCGGCCTAGACACCGAAAAGCAAGCCAAGTTTACAGACATGAAAACATATCAAAACATGTAGCTATAAAATAGAAAAACCACAATGTCCATCTCACATAAACACATTGTCAGACCGGAGCCAAATTACATGTGATATGCATGACCGGTACAATCTGTCCACCAAGCGCACTAGTTAAACTAGCCTGAATCAAGTGCACAGCAAATATTTGAGAGGATTAAGTATTTCTCCCAGGTCTGATTTACATGTAGTACATGAAAACATAAACACATTATGTTGTAGCTATGAAATAAAAAGCCACACACTGTCATTCCATCACATGAAGATAAACCTTTGGTAACAGTCCTGTTGAAATGATTAACGAATGTCTCCCGTTTCTTAGTTAACAGCCTTTTGTGTGTGTGTATATGTGTGTGTGTGTGTGTGAGTCAATCACCACCTTCCGGAGACACCTGAAACCCCACCTCTTCAAGGAATACCTAGGATAGGATAAAGCAATCCTTCTCACCCCCCTTAAATGATTTAGATGCACTATTGTAAAGTGGCTGTTCCACTGATGTCAGAAGGTGAATTCACCAATTTGTAAGTCGCTCTGGATAAGAGCGTCTGCTAAATGACTTAAATGTAAATGTGTGTATATATATATATATATATATATATATATATATATATATATATATATATATATATATATATATATGTGTGTGTGTATATATATGTGTGTGTGTGAGAACGCAGAGTAGACCCTCTCCTGTTTCATAGTTAACTAACAGCCTTTTGTGTGTGTGTGTGTGTGTGTGTGTGAGAACGTAGTGTAGACCCTCTCCTGTTTCATAGTTAACTAACAGCCTTGTGTGATAAACTCAGAGGTAAAGTGGACCGACAGACCAGTCAGTACTGGCTGGGGTTTAAGAAGCTATGAAACTCGAACCCTGTAGTCTTAAAGTCTGGTGTGTTGGGGGTTTGTAGAGAGACGTTGAATCCCAAATAAACTCTAAGACAAGATACTTGTGTCGATCTGAGAGGACTGGATAGGTGTAAGTGATATGAGGGCTGGATAGGTGTAAGTGATATGGATAGGTGTAAGTGATATGGATAGGTGTAAGTGATATGAGGACTGGATATGTGTAAGTGATTTGAGGGCTGGATAGGTGTAAGTGATATGAGGGCTGGATAGATGTAAGTGATATGAGGACTGGATAGGTGTAAGTGATGAGGGCTGGATAGGTGTAAGTGATATGAGGGCTGGATAGATGTAAGTGATATGAGGGCTGGATAGATGTAAGTGATATGAGGACTGGATAGGTGTAAGTGATATGGGGGCTGGATAGGTGTAAGTGATATGGATAGGTGTAAGTGATATGGATAGGTGTAAGTGATATGGATAGGTGTAAGTGATATGGATAGGTGTAAGTGATATGGATAGGTGTAAGTGATATGGATAGGTGTAAGTGATATGGATAGGTGTAAGTGATATGGATAGGTGTAAGTGATATGGATAGGTGTAAGTGATATGAGGGCTGGATAGGTGTAAGTGATATGGATAGGTGTAAGTGATATGAGGGCTGGATAGGTGTAAGTGATATGGATAGGTGTAAGTGATATGAGGACTGGATAGGTGTAAGTGATATGGGGGCTGGATAGGTGTAAGTGATATGGATAGGTGTAAGTGATATGGATAGGTGTAAGTGATATGGATAGGTGTAAGTGATATGGACAGGTGTAAGTGATATGGACAGGTGTAAGTGATATGGATAGGTGTAAGTGATATGGATAGGTGTAAGTGATATGGACAGGTGTAAGTGATATGGATAGGTGTAAGTGATATGGATAGGTGTAAGTGATATGAGGTCTGGATAGGTGTAAGTGATATGGATAGGTGTAAGTGATATGAGGACTGGATAGGTGTAAGTGATATGAGGACTGGATAGGTGTAAGTGATATGGATAGGTGTAAGTGATATGAGGACTGGATAGGTGTAAGTGATATGGATAGGTGTAAGTGATATGAGGGCTGGATAGGTGTAAGTGATATGAGGACTGGATAGGTGTAAGTGATATGAGGGCTGGATAGGTGTAAGTGATATGGATAGGTGTAAGTGATATGGATAGGTGTAAGTGATATGGATAGGTGTAAGTGATATGAGGACTGGATAGGTGTAAGTGATATGAGGACTGGATAGGTGTAAGTGATATGAGGGCTGGATAGGTGTAAGTGATATGGATAGGTGTAAGTGATATGGATAGGTGTAAGTGATATGAGGACTGGATAGGTGTAAGTGATATGAGGGCTGGATAGGTGTAAGTGATATGAGGGCTGGATAGGTGTAAGTGATATGAGGGCTGGATAGGTGTAAGTGATATGGATAGGTGTAAGTGATACGAGGGCTGGATAGGTGTAAGTGATATGAGGACTGGATAGGTAAGCATAAGCAATATGTATTGCGATTCGATATTATGACTTTATTGCAAATCGATATTTCAAACATATTGCTCACCAAGACAGCACCATGAGAACACCTTTTGATCACCTGACGGGCCGCCCCCAGGTGGTGAGGGTAGGTAACAACATCTCCTCCCCGCTGATCCTCAACACTGGGGCCCCACAAGGGTGCGTTCTGAGCCCTCTCCTGTACTCCCTGTTCACCCACGACTGCGTGGCCACGCACGCCTCCAACTCAATCATCACGTTTGCGGACGACACAACAGTGGTAGGCTTGATTACCAATAACGACGAGACGGCCTACAGGGAGGAGGTGAGGGCCCTCGGAGTGTGGTGTCAGGAAAATAACCTCACACTCAACGTCAACAAAACTAAGGAGATGATTGTGGAATTCAGGAAACAGCAGAGGGAACACCCCCCTATCCACATCGATGGAACAGTAGTGGAGAGAGTAGCAAGTTTTAAGTTCCTCGGCATACACATCACAGACAAACTGAATTGGTCCACTCACACAGACAGCATCGTGAAGAAGGCGCAGCAGCGCCTCTTCAACCTCAGGAGGCTGAAGAAATTCGGCTTGTCACCAAAAGCACTCACAAACTTCTACAGAGGCACAATCGAGAGCATCCTGGCGGGCTGTATCACCGCCTGGTACGGCAACTGCTCCGCCCTCAACCGTAAGGCTCTCCAGAGGGTAGTGAGGTCTGCACAACGCATCATCGGGGGCAAACTACCTGCCCTCCAGGACACCTACACCACCCGATGTTACAGGAAGGCCATAAAGATCATCAAGGACATCTACCACCCGAGCCACTGCCTGTTCACCCCGCTATCATCCAGAAGGCGAGGTCAGTACAGGTGCATCAAAGCTGGGACCGAGAGACTGAAAAACAGCTTCTATCTCAAGGCCATCAGACTGTTAAACAGCCACCACTAACATTGAGTGGCTGCTGCCTACACACTGACACTGACTCAACTCCAGCCACTTTAATAATGGGAATTGATGGGAAATGTTGTAAATATATCACTAGCCACTTTAAACAATGCTACCTTATATAATGTTACTTACCCTACATTATTCATCTCATATGCATACCTATATACTGTACTCTATATCATCGACTGCATCCTTATGTAATACATGTATCACTAGCCACTTTAACTATGCCACTTTGTTTACATACTCATCTCACATGTATATACTGTACTCGATACCATCTACTGTATCTTGCCTATGCTGCTCTGTACCATCACTCATTCATATATCCTTATGTACATATTCTTTATCCCCTTACACTGTGTATAAGTCAGTAGATTAGGAATTGTTAGTTAGATTTCTTGTTGGTTATTACTGCATTGTCGGAACTAGAAGCACAAGCATTTCGCTACACTCGCATTAACATCTGCTAACCATGTGTATGTGACAAATAACATTTGATTTGATTTGATAAAAGTGCTGAAAACAAATTGTCTCCTTATTTAGAAAATAAGCTGGAGAACAAGCTATTATGGATTTGGATTTCAGTCTAGTCTAATATTGCGATATTATCAAAACGATACAATATATTGGCAAAAATGATATCCCGATATGCGATCCCTCAGGCTAGTAGCTAGACAGTGAAGGCAGCACCCATCAGTGACTACCCCAAGTTAACATGGTAACAGCAGATCACTCAGGGCTAGTAGCTAGACAGTGAAGGCAGCACCAGTCAGTGACTACCCCAAGTTAACATGGTAACAGCAGATCACTCAGGGCTAGTAGCTAGACAGTGAAGTCAGCACCCATCAGTGACTACCCCAAGTTAACATGGTAACAGCAGATCACTCAGGGCTAGTAGCTAGACAGTGAAGGCAGCAGCCATCAGTGACTACCCCAAGTTAACATGGTAACAGCAGATCACTCAGGGCTAGTAGCTAGACGGTGAAGGCAGCACCAGTCAGTGACTACCCCAAGTTAACATGGTAACAGCAGATCACTCAGGGCTAGTAGCTAGACAGTGAAGGCAGCAGCCATCAGTGACTACCCCAAGTTAACATGGTAACAGCAGATCACTCAGGGCTAGTAGCTAGACAGTGAAGGCAGCACCCATCAGTGACTACCCCAAGTTAACATGGTAACAGCAGATCACTCAGGGCTAGTAGCTAGACAGTGAAGGCAGCACCCATCAGTGACTACCCCAAGTTAACATGGTAACAGCAGATCACTCAGGGCTAGTAGCTAGACAGTGAAGACAGCACCAGTCAGTGACTACCCCAAGTTAACATGGTAACAGCAGATCCCTCAGGGCTAGTAGCTAGACAGTGAAGACAGCACCAGTCAGTGACTACCCCAAGTTAACATGGTAACAGCAGATCACTCAGGGCTAGTAGCTAGACAGTGAAGACAGCACCAGTCAGTGACTACCCCAAGTTAACATGGTAACAGCAGATCACTCAGGGCTAGTAGCTAGACAGTGAAGACAGCACCAGTCAGTGACTACCCCAAGTTAACATGGTAACAGCAGATCACTCAGGGCTAGTAGCTAGACAGTGAAGACAGCACCAGTCAGTGACTACCCCAAAGAGCCTCTACACTGTCAGAGCTTTCAGAGGTGAATCACCATGACTCATGAATACTTCAACAAAAAAGGCCACAAAGACACAGTGAGTAAGACTACACCCACCCAGCGTGACTAAGACGTATAGGTCCACAGAGAATAGACACACAGGGGCAGTATGACATTGGCCGACTGACTGTGATCAGGGTTATGTTCAGTAGGTACCAAAGGGAAGAAGAATATGCTCAGAAAAGAGTGATACCGAGGGACTTATGTGAACTTGTCCAATAACTAGGGCTGTGACGATACCAGTATTGTGCTATTTTTTTACATGGCAAAAAAATGAAAACATGAAGCAGACCAAACTTTTGGGTCCTTTAAAAACCAGCTGTGGGTAAAATACAGCTTGGAAAATAAAGAAATGTGACTGTTTGACAACATAATGGATGTTTGTTTCCAACATTAGGGCTGTTTTCCTAAATAAGTTATATTTCGCTTTGTGTTTCGTTTCCTTGCCACGATACTAACGGGTATCGCGAAATTGGTATCGTCTTTGCCCTATAATAAACACCCGTTGGCATTCAGTTGCAAAACATTTTGAAACTAATGAACATGACCCAGGTCTCTGTGCCCACCCAGAAAAACCACAGGGTTACATCAGACTTTATCTCGTGTTAATTCCTCCACCATAGGGACAACAGTAGGTGGTGCGTCATGATTAATAATTAACCTTACCACCTATGCAAATAGGCTTTTAGTTTCACCACTCTCAAAAGTAGTTACCTCTTAGAATCACTACTGCACTGCTTTAGGGTCAAGATATTTGACTGGCTTGACTGCTCAGCCACTCAATCAAGAGCCAAACATTCTTTGACAATGAATCATTTATGAGCAGGACTAAAGATTATTTGACAAAGGGTCATTTAATCATTAGCAGCACTGCACTCTGAACTGCCAGTGAGATCAGTCCATAGTTGTCCAATTATTATTATTATCATTGTTATTATTTAGAAGATCGATCATGTTCCTTACATAAAACAATGAACCTACTTAAAACTTGATTAATAAACTACTTGAATCCGGCATTAATTTTAGGACTACAACTCTGTTTGTTATTGTGGCTTACCACCATCGGGGGGGATGCACGGTTTGTTTTTCCGTCAGCTCCAGGCCTGGGTAACCCTCCTCTCCTCACTCTGTACTGGCCCTGTTGTTTACATTCCTAACGGGTTTATTTCCACTCCTAACAGGGGGCTAGTCGCTCTCACTCTCCAGTGTTGTTGCTACTTAAAAAGCCTACGACAACAGGTTGCTCAAGAGAGCTTGCTAAACTCTTCCCCCTCCCCTATGCCCTCACAACCTTCAGAGTTCACTAGGCAGAACAAACATGCTGTTAAAAACCAGTAGAGCACTTTAAAACGCAAACAATATGCGCATACACTGACCAGAAGATAAACACACACACACACACGTCGTACACAGACAACACACTCACCGGTAAATGATTGAGAGGCACATCGACCTGTCCCAGGAAATCGTCCCTCGTCTGCAGAAGAAAGAGAGGACAATAATTGTCAGTCAAAATGGAGATGAATACTCTGACAACTGTGAAGAATGCCAACTGACTCCATTTCCAGCAGCAGGGCTTGAAGGCAAGGAAGAACCGACCACAGCAATGAGGGGGAATTACACTCCATATTACTGTTGCTGCTATAGCTGTGCAATAGAATCAGTTGATTAACACAGGTTGTCACAGGCGTGGTGAGAAGCAGGTGCACTGAGAGGAGAGGTCAGGGGAGCGCTGATGTCACTGGGGTGGTAGGTCATGTAGGTAGAGATACTATCACTTTAGACAGAGGGGGAAGATCCCATGACCCAGCGAGAGGAACAACAACCACCACCACCAGACGAGAGCGAGAGACAGGAGGAGAGGAGAGGTAGCCAAAGGTTGTGCCAGCCACATGAAGTAGTCATTCGAACCACCACCATCATTATTGCCAAGAGGAAAAGGTCAGAGGTCAAAGGTGAGAGTAATTGACTGGTCAGGTGATTGAGCGGTACTGTAGTCACACCAGACCAAGATTACCTGTCCGAGGTTGAAAAGCCCATTCTTGGAACGGTCAGAGGCCAACAGAGCCTGTGTAGTGGGATACAACTGGTTTAGACAAACAGAGAGGCAGAAGCAGAGAGCTAGTAGCTAGAGCCACAGGCTGAATGAGCATGTAGGAAGGAATAAGGAAGGAAGTAGGTGTGGTAGGAAGGAATTAGGAAGGAAGTAGGTGTAGTAGGGAAGAATTAGGTGTAATGGGAAGGAATTAGGTGTAATGGGAAGGAATTAGGTGTAATGGGAAGGAATTAGGTGTAATGGGAAGGAATTAGGTGTAATGGGAAGGAATTAGGTGTAATGGGAAAGAATTAGGTGTATTGGGAAAGAATTAGGTGTATTGGGAAGGAATTAGGTGTAATGGGAAGGAATTAGGTGTGATGGGAAGGAATTAGGTGTAATGGGAAGGAATTAGGTGTTTTTATGTGATTGGAGTTAAGAAGCTGTTCAATGTTTGCCTCTGGGATTCTGTAGGTGTTCAAATAGCCCGAGCCAACGGAGACTTCATGTCAAGGGTTATATACAGCCTAGTGGGGCGGCAGGGTAGCCTAGTGGTTAGAGCGTTGGACTAGTAACTGGAAGGTTGTAAGTTCAAATCCCCGAGCTGATAAGGTACAAATCTGTCGTTCTGCCCCTGAACAGGCAGTTAACCCACTGTTCCTAGGCCGTCATTGAAAATAAGAATTTGTTCTTAACTGCCTTTCCTAGTTAAATAAAGGTAAAATTTAAAAATGTTAAAAAATATATACAGAATGTCAAAAATGTGAGGAAATAATATCAATGGGAAAATACTATCAATGCAAAAAGGTTGGGGTTAAGCCACTGGAAAACCTTTACTTAAACCGCTGGTCCTTTTTTAACTTAATACTGAGCCAGTCGACACACTGGACCTTTAGCCAGACAGAACACAAGTACAGAACAGTAGCTCGCTGGGCAGTAGACATCAAGGCTACCTCTCTGGTTTAAATAACTGCCATTTTATGAGGAAAGGTTACCAGTCACAGAGAGAGTCAAACCTGGGTTCAAATATATATATATTTTTAAATGGTCAACGTTTGCTCAAGCCTGCTTGGAGCGCCAGGTGGGCGGGGCTTACAGTTTTGGGACTATTCCATTAAGCCAGGCAAGCTCAATTAAGAACAGACAAATCATTTGAAATCATATAACATTGTATTGAAGCCAGGTCTTAGTAGAGCACACAGACAGGTCACAACACATCTCTCCTGTGTCTGTGTTATTGGAACTGATGAGAGGAGAAGGGACTTAAGAAACAGAACTCAAATGGTAATCTAAAACATCGTACACCTATCAGTAACTCATTTACAGTAGGATTCAACAATCCCTTCCTGAATGTTTTGGTTTATTTACTGCTTGCTTAAGGTACAGATAACAAGATGCATCTTAAAACAGCAAAAAGTATTTCAAAACCCTAAAAAGGTCACTCCATACGTTTGGCATATCGTCCATAATATCTAGCCTACAGTAGAGGGGGGGGGGGGATAATTATGCCATCACCATGGATACCACTTGCTCTATTTACTCACTGGTCAGGTGTGGCAGCACTAATACAGGTACACACACACACACACACGACAGCACAAGTTGTGTCTGAGATATTATCAGACGGACCGTTTCTGGATGGAACAAAAGGATTTATTATTGATACCTCTGCTTCCGCTTCACTCAATCATTGTTCAGGTGTGACACTACACAGGAAAACATGTTGTCTAAAAGGGACTAGGGCTGACCCTAATTCGTCAACTGGTTGATTCTTTGGTCGTTAGGCTGTTGGCCGACCGAGATTGTGTGTATATGTTGCTGCTCGAATAAAACACACACACACACATCCATCTCAGTGAATTAATACATTGTGGAGGCCTAGACTAAAAGTCAATTTATGATTGATCTGAAAATGTGGTCGGAGGCTCTATATGGAGAGTGTCACGTAATTGCCATGCGCCTCCCAATGCAGAGGGTTCTGTATAGCTCCTCATTGACATGATTGGTTGACCGTAAGTGGGGGCAGTACATCCTGTAGAAAACACAAACTCACTTCCTTGACAACAGCTCTGCACTGCTCCACGAAGCACAAGAAGTGTGAATGCCCTGACTTCTGCCGAGGACGTATAACCGTAAATGCTGCACGGCCAATGCAGACGACGTCTGATGCAAAATGCGCTGCTCTCTCCAGAACGCGCTGCTCTCTCCAGAACGCGCTGCTCTCTCCAGAACGCGCTGCTCTCTCCAGAATGCGCTGCTCTCTCCAGAATGCGCTGCTCTCTCCAGAACGCGCTGCTCTCTCCAGAATGCGCTGCCCTCTCCAGAATGCGCTGCTCTCTCCAGAATGCGCTGCCCTCTCCAGAATGCGCTGCCCTCTCCAGAATGCGCTGCTCTCTCCAGAATGCGCTGCCCTCTCCAGAATGCGCTGCCCTCTCCAGAATGCGCTGCCCTCTCCAGAATGCGCTGCTCTCTCCAGAATGCGCTGCTCTCTCCAGAATGCGCTGCTCTCTCCAGAATGCGCTGCTCTCTCCAGAATGCGCTCTCTCCCGCCAATTTGTGCACATTCATTGTTTCATAACTTCATTGTGTGAATTGTTTGCATTTGATTGTATTTATTTTAATGCATTCAATGTTATTATTCCAGTCTTCCCGTTTTCATTGTGGGCTTATTGTTTGCAGAGTGCACAACCTATGCTATACTTGTGAGAAACAAGTTTTGGTTTATTTGATTATACATAGAAGTAGGCCTATAGGTCACCTGGCCTGATTATACATAGAAGTAAGCCTATAGGCTACCTGGCCTGATTATACATAGAAGTAGGCCAATAGGCTACCTGGCCTGATTATACATAGAAGTAGGCCTATAGGCTACCTGGCCTGATTATACATAGAAGTAAGCCTATAGGCTACCTGGCCTGATTATACATAGAAGTAGGCCTATAGGCTACCTGGCCTGATTATACATAGAAGTAGACCTATAGGCTACCTGGCCTGATTATACATAGAAGTAGGCCTATAGGCTACCTGGCCTGCATGCAAATGTAGGCCTATAAACTTGCCCATTTGGGGATCTGATAGTATTTCTGATTGGCTTAATGCACCACCACTTATGAGCTGTCGAGCTTCTCAAAGTAATGTTTTCTTCACCTCAAACAGCAGGCAAACAAAGTCTGTTTTTACATACATTGAGAATGACAATAGTTCCTCAATATTTTTAGAAAAATATTTCCAGTTCTCTCCCTTTTGATAAAAACTCAGCATGAAAGGGAAAAAAATGCTATGCTCTGATTCAGTGGAAACGTCATAAAATAGACCTACATGATTACTTCTTCTCAGTGCTCGACTTGGACTGAAATAGGTTCTGGTATTCATTTTGTGTGCTGGCACGGTTTATACAATGTCATGTAAAATGTGCATATGAAAACCATAACTGGCATGCATATCGGTAGAAACGTTAAGATAAATGGTCATTCCACATGAAAAAGGTTGCCAACTCCTCGTGTGGCCCTTTTACCGGCAACTTCAGGAGAGTAATGGCAGAATGCCAGCAGGAGAGGGAGGAAAATAGTCGGGTCAGGTTCAGGTATTTGTCTTCTGGTTATCTCTGGCTCCCTTGAGTCATTTGTGCCTTATTTCATTAGTAATAATAAAGTACTACTGTATATAGTTGATTTTATTAAATCACATAGGGTGTGTCTTATAGATGGAAAAATACACCTTTAAAAATGTTGACCAATCGATTGGTCGAAAGAACAGACAACTTTCGGTCGACTAAGGTTTTAGCCAAGAACAGCCCTAAAAGGGACAGTCTGTGGTGTGGATGCTGGACAGTAAATACGGGTTTGTGTTTTTATGCCTGGGTAGAGGATTAGACTCCCATGGTCATGCTCACATAATGTGCCTTTTAAGATATGGCTGACAAGGCTAATATGGCCAGGCTGACCATTGGGTGAGATTTCTGCTTTCAACAGGGGTCACAGCTGAGCCTACAGCTGTCTCCATGTGCCATCTTGCACTGGAAGGAGGAGGAGGGGAGGGGGAGGGAGAGTTAGCATATTACTCCTCACTGGGAAGGAGGAGGAGGGGAGGGGGAGGGAGAGTTAGCATATTACTCCTCACTGGGAGGGAGGGAGGGAGGGAGGGAGGGAGGGAGGGAGGGAGGGAGGGAGGGAGGGAGGGAGGGAGGGAGGGAGGGAGGGAGGGAGGGAGGGAGGGAGAGTTAGCATATTACTCCTCACTGGGAGGGAGGGAGGGAGGGAGGGAGGGAGTAGGGGAGGGAGAGTTAGCATATTACTCCTCACTGGGAGGGAGGGGGGGAGGGAGGGAGGGAGGGAGGGAGGGAGGGAGGGAGGGAGGGAGGGAGGGAGGGAGGGAGGGAGGGAGGGAGGGAGGGAGGGAGGGAGGGAGGGAGGGAGGGAGGGAGGGAGGGAGGGAGAGTTAGCATATTACTCCTCACTGGGAGGGAGGGAGGGAGGGAGGGAGTAGGGGAGGGAGAGTTAGCATATTACTCCTCACTGGGAGGGAGGGAGGGAGTAGGGGAGGGAGAGTTAGCATATTACTCCTCACTGGGAGGGAGGGAGGGAGTAGGGGAGGGAGAGTTAGCATATTACTCATCACTGGGAGGAGGAGGGAGAGTTAGCATATTACTCCTCACTGGGAGGGAGGGAGGGAGGGAGGGAGGGAGGGAGGGAGGGAGGGAGGGAGGGAGGGAGGGAGGGAGGGAGGGAGGGAGGGTTAGCATATTACTCCTCACTGGGACGAGGAGGAGGGAGGGAGGGAGTAGGGGAGGGCGAGTTAGCATATTACTCCTCACTGGGAGGAGGGAGGGAGGGAGGGAGTAGGGGAGGGAGAGTTAGCATATTACTCCTCACTGGGAGGGAGGGAGGGAGGGAGGGAGGGAGGGAGGGAGGGAGGGAGGGAGGGAGGGAGGGAGGGAGGGAGGGAGGGGGAGGGAGGGAGGGAGGGAGGGAGGGAGGGGGGGAGTTAGCATATTAGTCCTCACTGGGAGGAGGAGGAGGAGGGAGGGAGGGAGAAGGGGGTGATAGAAGGGGTGACCTATGTTGAATCACTAAAATAATACAGATATTCACTATGGAAAAAGATGGAACAGCACGTCAGAAATCAGCTCAATGTAATCGAAGAATCCATAGACTAACCACTTCTGGGGAAAATTGGAAAACTCTAAACAAACAACACAAAGAGTTATCTATCCAAAACAGAGATGTAAGGATAAACCGCTTCTCCAACCTTTCTGGCTCTATAACAAAAAACAAACAGCTGAAAAATATACATGATCAAATACAAATCTTAGAATCAACTATTAAAGACTACCAGAACCCACTGGATTATCCAATTACATTGAATAAACTACAGGACAAAATACAAACCATCCAACACAAAAAAGGCCTGTGGGGTTGATGGTAACGTAAATTAAATGATCAAATCTAGAGACCACATATTCCAATTGGCTATACTAAAACTCTAACATCATCCTCAGCCCTGATATATTCTCCAATATTTGGAACCAAGGACTGATAACCCCAATCCACAAAAGTGGAGACAAATTTTACCCCAAAAACTACCGTGGGATATGCGTCAACAGCAAACTTGGGGAAATCCTCTGCATTAACATTAACAGCAGACTTGTACATTTCCTCAGTGAAAACAATGTACTGAGCAAATATCAAATTGGCTTTTTACAAAATTACCGCGCGACAGACCATGTATTCACCCTGCACAACCTAATTAACAAACAAACCAAAACAAAGGCAAAGTCTTCTCATGCTTTGTTGATTTCAAAAAGGTTTGATACTCAATTTGGTAAGAGGGTCTGCTATACAAATGTTTGGAAAGTGACATTGGGGGAAAAACATACAACATGTACACAAAAAACAAGTGTGTGCGGTTAAAATTGGCAAAAAAACTAATTTATTTCCACCGGGCTGGGGGATGAGACAGGGATGCAGCTTAAACCCCACCCTCTTCAACATGTATGTCAAGAAATTGGTGAGGCCACTAGAACAGTCTGCAGCACATGGCCCTATGAAAATATGAAGTCAAACGTCTTCTGTTTGCGGATGATTTGGTGCTTCTATCCCCAACCCAGGAGGGACTATAGCAGCACCTAGATCTTCTGCACAGATTTTGACAGACCTGGGCCCTGACAGTAAATCTCAGTAAGACAAAAAATAATGATGTTGCTTAAAAGGTCCAATTGCCAGGAACACAAATACAAATTCCAGCTCGACACCGTTGCCCTAGAGTACACAAAAAACTATACATACCTCGGCCTAAACATCAGCGCCACAGGTAACTTCAACAAACTCAGCAAAAAAAGAAGCGACCCTTTTTCAGGACCCTGTCATTCAAAGAAAATTTGTAAAAATCCAAATAACTTTACAGATCTTCATTGTAAAGTGTTTAAACACTGTTTCCCATGCTTGTTCAATGAATCATAAACAATTAATGAACATGCACCTGTGGAACGGTCGTTAATACACAGTTTACAGACATGATGGAATTAAGGTCACAGTTATGAAAACTTAGGACACTAAAGAGGCCTTTCTACGGACTCTGAAAAACACCCAAAGAAATATGCCCAGAGTAACTGCTCATCTGCGTGAACGTGCCTTAGGCATGCTGCCAGGAGGCATGAGGACTGCAGATATGGTGAGTGCAATAAATTGCAATGTCTATACTGTAAGACACCTAAAGCAGTGCTACAGGGAGACAGGACGGACAGCTGATCGTCATCGCAGTGGCAGACCACGTGTAACAACACCTACACAAGATCGGTACATTCGACCATTAATCCTGCGGGACAGGTACAGGATGGCAACAACAACTGCCCAAGTTACACCAGGAACGCACAATCCCTCCATCAGTGTTCAGACTGTCCGCAATAGGCTGAGAGGCTGGACTGGGGGCTTGTAGGCCTGTTGTAAGGCAGGTCCTCACCAGACATCACCGGCAACAACATGGCCGATGGGCACAAACCCACCGTCGCTGGACCAGACAGGACTGGCAAAAAGTGCTCTTCACAGACGAGTCCCGGTTTTGTCTCACCAGGGGTGATGGTCAGATTCGCGTTTATTGTCCAAGGAAAGAGTGTTACACCGAGGCCTGTACTCTGGAGCGGGATCGATTTGGACGTGGATGGTCCATCATGGTCTAGGGCGGTGTTTCACAGCATCATCGGACTTAGCTTGCTGTCATTTCAGGCATTCTCAACGCTGTGTGTTACAGGGAAGACATCCTTCTCCCTCATGTGGTACCCTTCCTGCAGGCTCCTTCTGACATGATCCTCCAGCATGACGCCAACAGAAATACTGCTCGTTCTGTGCATGATTTCCTGCAAGATGTGAATGTCAGTGTTCTGCCATGGCCAGCGTAGAACCCGGATCTCAATCCCATTGAGCACATCTGGGACCAATTGGTTCAGAGGATGAGGGCTAGGGCCATTCCCCCCCAGAAATGTCCGGGAACTTGCAGGTACCTTGGTGGAAAAGTGGGGTAACATCTCACAGCAAGAACTGGCAAATCTGGTGCAGTTCATGAGAAGGAGATGCACTGCAGTACTTAATGCAGCTGGTGGCCACACCAGATACTGACAGTTACTTTTGACCACCCCTTTTTTCAGGAAGACATTATTCCAGTTCTGTTAGTCCGTGTCTGTGGAACTTGTTCAATTTAGGTCTCAGTTGTTGAATCTTATGTTCATACAAACATTTACACATGTTAAGTTTGCTGAAAATAAAAGCAGTTGACTGTTGAGAGGACTTTTCATGTTTTGCTGAGTTTAGTTGTGAACGATCTGAGAGACAAGGCAAGGGCTTTCTCCGCCATCAAAGGGAACATGAAATTTGACATACCAATTAGGATCTGGCTAAAAATACTTGAATCAGTTATACAACCCACTGCCCTTTATGGTTGTGAGGTCTGGGGTCCGTTGACCAACCAAGAATTCAAAAAAAAAATGGGACAAACACCAACTTTAAAGAGACTCCATGCAAAATTCTGCAGAAATATCCTCAGTGTACTGCATAAACCACCAAATAATGCACGCAGAGCGGAATTAGGCCGATACCCACTAATTATCCAAATCCAGAAAAGAGCCGTCACATTCTACAACCAACTAAAAGGAAGCAATTCCCAAACATTCCATAACAAAGTCATCACCTACAGAGAACTTAACCTGGAGAAGAGTCCCCTAAGCAAGCTGGTCCTGGGGCTCTATTCACAAACACACCCAACAAAGCCCCAGGACAGCAATACAATTAGTTCCAACCAAATCATGAGAAAACAAAAAGATAATTACTTGAAACAATTTACAATTTACAAAAAAAACAGAACAAACTAGAATGCTTTTTCGCCATAAACAGAGAGTACACAGTGACAGAATACCTGACCACTGTGACTGACCCAAAATAAAGGAAATATTTGACTATGTACAGACTCAGTGAGCATAGCCTTGATATTGAGAAAGGCCACCGTAGGCAGACCTGGCTCTCAAGAGAAGACAGTCAATGTGCACACTGCCCACAAAATGAGGTGGAAACTGAGCTGTACTTACTAACCTTCTGCCAAGTGTTTGAGCATAGACACATTTTTTCCCTCAGATTACACAGACCCACAAAGAACTTGAAAACAAATCAAATTTCGATAAATTCCCATATCTATTGTGACCCGTTGTCACAAGGGCAACCAGTGAAGAACAAACATCGTAAATACAACCTACAGTTGAAGTCGGACGTTTACATACACCTTAGCCAAATACATTTAAACTCAGTTTTTCACAACTCCTGACATTTAATCCTAGTAAACATTCCCTGTCTTAGGTCAGTTAGGATCACCACTTTATTTTAAGAATGTGAAATGTCAGAATAATAGTAGAGAGAATTATTAATTTCAGTTTTTATTTCTTTAATCACATTCCCAGTGGGTCAGAAGTTTACATATACTCAATTAGTATTTGGTAGCATTGCCTTTAAATTGTTTAACTTGGGTCAAACGTTTTGGGTAGTCTTCCACAAGCTTCCTACAATAAATAATTGTCCCATGATGTTAAGCAAAGAGGCACTGAGTGTGAAGGTAGGCCTTGAAAGACATCCACAGGTACACCTCCAACTGACACAAATGATGTCAATTAGCCTATCAGAAGCTTCTAAAGCCATGACATCATTTTCTGGAATTTTCCAAGTTGTTTAAAGGCACAGTCAACTTAGTGTATGTAAACTTCTGACCCACTGGAATTGTGATACTGTGAATTATAAATTAAATAATCTGTCTAAACAATTGTTTGAAAAATGACTTGTGTCATGCACAAAGTAGATGTCCTAACCGACTTGCCTAAACTATAGTTTGTTAACAAGAAATTTGTGGAGTGGTTGAAACCGAGTTTTAATGACTCCAACCTAAGTGTATGTAAACTTCCGACTTCAACTGTATATTGATGTTAATTTATATTCCCTTTTGTACTTTAAATATTTGCACATTATTACAACACTGTATATATACACATAATGACATTTGAAATGTCTTTATTCGTTTGGAACTTTTGTGAGTGTAATGTTTACTGTAGAAAAAAAAATTGTAAATACATTTTATTATCTATTTCACTTGCTTCCCATGCCAATAAAGCCCCCTATATTGAAATTGAATAGAGAGAGAGAGAGAGCGAGAGCGAGAGAGACAACAGACTGGAAGGAGAGAATGAGGGTTAGGGTCAGTAGACAATCAGGGATCAAACAGCAGGCTGTTTTTTCAGCTGAGCGTCAGGAGAAAAAAAAAGGCCTGTACAATAAGGCCTAACCTATTCACTGGAAAAGCCCGTGTGGGGTTAGGTTGAGTTACAATGCCATGCAACCCCCACAAGGTGCCTGAAAAAGCTCCGACAACAATTCCCTCCCCAGCCCCCGGCACAGCACATGCATATTGACAAAAATAACATTGGAGACCCCCAAGCTAATATAGCCTCGTGACAGCCAGCCAGCCAGTTGGTCAACGCTCTTTGTGAATGGCAACTGCACTAGCTGTGAACTGGTCTGGGTTAAGGCTGTGGCGAGGGCATAGGCCTAACTATAGAAATGTAATTACTTCCTGGCATGGGTACACTAAATATGGCCGCCAGCCCACCCATCCCAAAACATTGACTTGAATGGGGATGCCCTTTCCATTCTAGTTATTCTATTTCTATAGGCAAAGCTGTCTGTCTCCAGCCTGGCACACGCACTGTGCTTTTCTATATCCAGGGGCACTAGCCTACTAGGCAGGCAACCACAGGGCACCTGGGGAAGGGGGGTTCCCCTCCTATGGGTATCAAGGTAATCCCATACATCCGAAAGTTAAGTGTCCTATATGTGAGAGCCGGGTCAACTTTATTCTGTAGAGGGAATGTTAAGTGGCTAAAATTGTGCTATATTTGTTTGTTTGTTTGTTTCCATATTTGGTCAAAAGAAATCTAAATATTCTGAAGAGATGTGGTATAGGGAGGAGTGTTGAAACAGTTGGTGGGTGACATTCCTCTGACTTCAGTGGCCGCTAAAGTCAGCAGAGACCAGTCATACAGACACTAGAAAATCACACTGAAATGATAAGCCCAGTCAAAACAAGAGGTCCTTCCTTAGTATGCCATTGTACCAACTTAGCGTGTACCCTCAACTAAAATTCAACTCACGCACTGACACGAGTGAACATTCAAACTACAGGTTCATACAAAACATAGGCCTATGACGTGTTCAGTCACGCCATTCAATGTCAATATCATTAGCCAGTCTTAAAAAGTGACAATGCTTGTCCAATAGTAATATTAAAAACATGTCCAAATAGCTGAGTGATGACATATAACCTCGCAGCCAGTAGCAGTATCCTGGTTGGTAGTGGGAATAGTCTGATACACCTCATCAAGATGCAACTAAAGAGGGGTGGCAGACTCTAGTAAGAGTTCTGGATGATTCTGGTCCTATCCTGACACAGTGGCCATTAGATAGTCTAAATACCAAGCTACACACTACAGAGAACAACAACAACAGGTTTGAGAGGCCTATGTTTTCGACGAGTGAGAAACAGTTTAAATGCTGTTAGATCTGTATCTCAAATCAAATTTTATTGGTTAGGAAATGGAGAGTCGTTTAGTAGTGTACTCTTCTGCTATAGTAAGTAGATACAGTTGATTATTTACAGCTTTATGAAAGACTCAAAGCTATAACCAAATGCTGATATTGATAGCTTGTTAAACTTCTTTAATAATCACTATGGAGTCATAATGATATCAGATCTGAATCACCCAGAAAGGGCAACTGTTCTCAGGGAGCCACACCGACCCATAGGAAACGCCACACCGACCCAGACCATAGGAAACGCCACACCGACCCAGACCATAGGAGAGGCCACACCGACCCATACCAACCTAGGCCATAGGAGACGCCACACCGACCCATACCAACCCAGGCCATAGGAGACGCCACACCGACCCATACCAACCCATAGGAGACGCCACACCGACCCATACCAACCTAGGCCATAGGAGACGCCACACCGACCCATACCAACCTAGGCCATAGGAGACGCCACACCGACCCATACCAACCTAGGCCATAGGAGACCTCATACCAACCTAGGCCATAGGAGACGCCACACCGACCCATACCAAACCAGGCCATAGGAAACGCCACACCGACCCATACCAACCCAGACCATAGGAGACGCCATACCGACCCATACCAACCTAGGCCATAGGAGACGCCACACCAACCCAGGCCATAGGAGACGCCACACCGACCCATACCAACCCAGGCCATAGGAGACGCCACATCGACCCATACCAACCTAGGCCATAGGAGGCGCCACACCAACCATACCATAGGAGAGGCCACACCGACCCATACCAAACCAGGCCATAGGAGACGCCACACCGACCCATACCAACCCAGACCATAGGAGACGCCACACCGACCCATACCAACCCAGACCATAGGAGACGCCACACCAACTCATACCATAGGAGAGGCCACACCGACCCATACCAACCCAGGCCATAGGAGACGCCACACCGACCCATACCATAGGAGACGTCACACCGACCCACACCATAGGAGACGCCACACCAACCAAGGCCATAGGAGACGCCACACCAACCCATACCATAGGAGACGCCACACCGACCCAGGCCATAGGAGACGCCACACCGACCCACACCATAGGAGACGCCACACAGACCCAGGCCAACCCAGGCCATAGGAGACGCCACACCGACCCAGGCCATAGGAGACGCCACACCGACCAAGGCCATAGGAGACGCCACACAAACCAAGGCCATAGGAGACGCCACACAAACCAAGGCCATAGGAGACGCCACACCAACCAAGGCCATAGGAGACGCCACACCAACCAAGGCCATAGGAGACGCCACACCAACCAAGGCCATAGGAGACGCCACACCAACCCATACCATAGGAGAGGCCACACCGACCCATACCAAATCAGGCCATAGGAGACGCCACACCGACCCATACCAACCCAGGCCATAGGAGACGCCACACCAACCCATACCATAGGAGAGGCCACACCGACCCATACCAACCCAGACCATAGGAGACGCCATACCAACCCAGGCCATAGGAGACGCCATACCGACCCATACCAACCTAGGCCATAGGAGACGCCACACCAACCCAGGCCATAGGAGACGCCACACCAACCCATACCAAACCAGGCCATAGGAGACACCACACCGACCCATACCAACCCAGGCCATAGGAGACGCCACATCGACCCATACCAACCTAGGCCATAGGAGGCGCCACACCAACCATACCATAGGAGACGCCACACCAACCCATACCATAGGAGAGGCCACACCGACCCATACCAAACCAGGCCATAAGAGACGCCACACCGACCCATACCAACCCAGACCATAGGAGACACCACACCAACCCATACCATAGGAGACGCCACACCAACCCATACCATAGGAGACGCCACACCAACCCATACCATAGGAGACGCCACACCAACCCATACCATAGGAGAGGCCACACCAACCCATACCAACCCAGGCCATAGGAGACGCCACACCGACCCATACCATAGGAGACGTCACACCGACCCACACCATAGGAGACGCCACACCAACCAAGGCCATAGGAGACGCCACACCGACCCATACCATAGGAGACGCCACACCGACCCATACCATAGGAGACGCCACACCGACCCAGGCCATAGGAGATGCCACACCGACCCAGGCCATAGGAGATGCCACACCGACCCACACCATAGGAGACGCCACACCGACCCAGGCCATAGGAGAAGCCACACCGACCCAGGCCAACCCAGGCCATAGGAGACGCCACACCGACCCAGGCCAACCCAGGCCATAGGAGACGCCACACCGACCCAGGCCATAGGAGACGCCACACCAACCAAGGCCATAGGAGACGCCACACCAACCAAGGCCATAGGAGACGCCACACCGACCCACACCATAGGAGACGCCACACCAACCTACACCGACCCAGGCCATAGGAGACGCCACACCGACCCAGGCCATAGGAGACGCCACACCGACCCAGGCCATAGGAGACGCCACACCGACCCAGGCCATAGGAGACGCCACACCGACCCAGGCCATAGGAGACGCCACACCGACCCATACCATAGGAGACGCCACACCGACCCACACCGACCCAGGCCATAGGAGACGCCACACCGACCCACACTGACCCAGGCCATAGGAGACGCCACACCGACCCACACCATAGGAGACCCCACACCGACCCAGGCCATAGGAGACCCCACACCGACCCAGGCCAACCCAGGCCATAGGAGACATGCCTCTTTCAAGCAGATCTAAAGATAGCACAAGCACAGCCAGATCTTAAAGAGGCTGTGGGGGTGTTTGTTCCTATTTATTACCTCACCCTCTGCAGGGTTAGAAGACAACCAGCTGCATCGAGTTTTCTGGAGAAATGGAGAGCCTGTGACAATACTTCCCCTCTTGGACGTTACCAAGACGACCCTCCATCTGAACTCCTCCTCCACATTTACTGAACTGGTTGAACAGTGCAGAAGAGAACCTCTGAAAAGTTTTTTTATATATTCTTGTGCCGGTCAGGCGTTTCTTTTACGACTGCTACGTTAGGTTACGTTACTAATTACCTCAACGTAAAGACAATGAAGTGAGTGGGCTGGGCAACAATTGTGTGCGTGTGTTGAACACTAGTTCCCAAAGCCCGTCTACCATTTGTTTTCCTCGGGTTTTCCTAGTGAATGAGACTCCATCTAAGTGTGTAAAAGTTCACATGCCTGTGGTTGTGAAATGAAATAAAAGCCGGTGCAGTGGAGACCAGCAGCAGCTCCTGGCCAGGCTGCCTTGGGGCTACTTGACATTCTCACTTCCCAGAATGTGACCACCCCCTTCCCGCCCAGCCGCAAGGCAGGCATGCATTTTTATTTTATTTATTATTTTACAACGCAATACTTGGAGTCAAAGTATCAATAATATACCAATATGTAACTGAATTGACCCCCCCCCCAATCACTACTAACCGTAAGGCATCACTGGGGCGAAGCTTCCTGACATCCAGGACCCATATACTAGGCGGTGTCAGAGGAAGGCCCAGAAAACCACCCAAGTCATGGACTGTTCTCTCTGCTACCACACGGCAAGGGATACCAGAGTGCCAAGTCTAGGTCCAAAAAGCTCCTTAACAGCTTACACCCCCAAGCCATGAGACTGATGAACAATTAATAAAAAATGGCCACCCAGACTATTACATTGACCCCCCCCTTCGTTTTTACACTGCTGCTACTTTACACTGCTGTTTATTATCTATGCATTGTCACTTTACCTCAACTAACCTGTAGCCCCACACACTGACTTGGTACTGGTACTCCCTATATAACCTCATTACTGTTTTGTCATTTTCCTGTTATTAAAAAAAAAATCAAAATCAAAATCAAAATAATTTATTTAGTAAATATTTTCTTAAGTCTATTTCTTGAACTGCATTGTTGGAAGTAGGCATTTCACAGTAAGCGCATGTGACAAATAAAATTGGATTTGATTTACTGTCTGGTGAGCAATAACAAATATATTTCTATAAATAAACTGTTTTTCATGTGTTTAGAACATTCACAGACTCTCAGATGCCTTTGAAACCATCTGAATTCTTGATTACTCGATTAACTCAAATACAGGCTACTTCTCAAATTGCAGACACCAATACATTGCAAAAACTTTTTGAAATACTTCAAAGCTTGTGTGTAAACTTTAAAATACACTACCATAATGATATGTATACTTCCAATAATCATTACCTGACCATTTCCCAGGCTTATATCCTGTACAGTAGGGGGATCACCATTCTGACTGAAAGAAATCTTGAAGTGAGGCTGCTGCTTGCGGGGTTCTCTCCTGATGTTGAAAGTACAGCCATCTTCAATATCCATACTTTGACCGTCCATCTCTGAAGGGTTTCCTTCAATGCCCTGAGGATCCCCAACATCACCGAATGTCTGGTGGTTCCCACGGGGCAGCCGCTGATGCGAGGAGCTTCTCTCCAGCCGGATCTTGGGGTAACGTACAACACGCCCTCCCTTGGAGCCAGTGAAACCCAGATCGGTGGGCTCACTAGTGGCCACAAGGTTCATATTGTTGGCCTGTCTGGCTTGGTCCTGCTGTCCAAGCTGGAACACAAGCCGCCTTTGAGTGGTGCCAGGTTGGCCCGGGTCAGAGTTCTGCTGCTGGACGGACCAGCGGCAGGGCCCAGCTCCTTGATTGCCAGAGCCATAGCCGATCCTGAACTGCTGGACTTCAGATCCATCTGAGGAGTTCCTTGAGATGTGGAAGCCTCCGATGCTGATTCCCGGTGAGCCTCCATTTCCGTTAGACATAGCTGAGCTGACCTGACCGCTTGAGTTTGAGCCATCTTGGGGTGTGACGCAGAAAACCCTTCGCTTGGGTTGAGCCGGCTCTGTGGGCTGTCGATTCCCATTATGAGGCATGGCAGAACTGTAGCTCACTGAAGCATCTCG
Source organism: Oncorhynchus masou masou (assembly GCF_036934945.1). Classification (NCBI taxonomy): domain Eukaryota; kingdom Metazoa; phylum Chordata; class Actinopteri; order Salmoniformes; family Salmonidae; genus Oncorhynchus; species Oncorhynchus masou. Next base: position 10,568,642 of record NC_088222.1, read on the forward strand.
GCTGTAGTGAGGTGATGAACTGACCGTAGATGAAGCCTCTCGGCTGTAGTGAGGTGGTGGTGAACTGACCGTAGATGAAGCATCTCGGCTGTAGTGAGGTGATGAACTGACCGTAGATGAAGCCTCTCGGCTGTAGTGAGGTGGTGGTGAACTGACCGTAGATGAAGCGTCTCGGCTGTAGTGAGGTGGTGGTGAACTGACCGTAGATGAAACGTCTCTGCTGTAGTGAGGTGGTGAACTGACCGTAGATGAAGCCTCTCGGCTGTAGTGAGGTGGTGGTGGTAGAGCGTAGTGGTAGTTCCTGTCTGGTTCTGTGTAGGCCGGAGCAGGTCCCGGGGTGTAGCTGGGTGGCGGACATGGCGGTGGCTCTTCAGCTCCAACAGGCCCAGGACCGGAGGACCGTTGGAGGGAGATCTGCATAGAGGAACTCTTTGTGGGCCGTGGCTCGGCAGAAGTCAGCTGGGGTATAAACATGGAGGAGCTTCGTTTGAGTGAGGAGTCTCCAGGACCTCCATGACCAGCCAGGGGGCTCTCAGATACAGGACGAGGCCCAAAGTAGATCCCTCTCTCAGGCCGTTGCCAAGGCACAGAGAAGGCACTCATAGGCAGATCTCTCTCAGGACACCAGGAGAAGGTAGTTGATTCTGGGCTGCTCCAGCGCTGAGGCCGGTGAGGCTGCTGCATGTGGAATGTCATGGCGACATCGTTGCCGTCCTGGGTCTGGGCCTGGGACGGCCCTTCCAGCTCCTCCATTTCTGGAGCTGTGTTGCTGCGGCCAGAGCCAAAGTACAGACGCAGCCGGTGAGACATGTTCACCTCCTGCTCTGTCTCAGTGTCTGATCCAGGCGCCCACTTCTCAACTGGCTGATCCCCTTTCTCCCCTCCCTCCCTCTATCTTTTTTTCTCTCGCTCCCTCCCACAGTGAACAGCAGAGCTGGAGGAAAGAGGAGCAGCGAGTCAGCACAATAACAAGAGAGGCAGTGCCAGGGAAACTCCAAGCTACAAACTCCAGGCAAAAAGGGGGATGAGAGAGACACGAGAGGAAAAGAAAGCGAGAGGTAGAAACAAGACGGAAACAAACAACAACAACAAAAAAAGAGATGAAATCTGCCAAACTGTTAGCACTGGACAGTCTAGCAATAGCGACAGACAGCAGAAATAGCCCAAGTGACAAGCAGCATTCCAGGCATGATTGGATAAGGGCACCCGGCGCTCCTGCCCATGAGGTGAGGGTAGGGTGGCCGTGGTCATGTGACTGCTCTCCACCCTCCACCCCCCGTTTGTGTGAGTGTGTCACCGCCCCCAGCCTAAACGGAGCCAGGGGGGGAAACAGCACCAGACCTGGGTTCAAAAAGTATTTATTTCAGACAAGCAGGCTCAATCAAGTTACCCTCGAAGTATGTGACAGAGAACAAATAACAACTTGAAACCAGGTCTGAATAGCACCCTGTCTCTCAGCTGGTCCTTATCCGTCAGTGGGCCAGGGCCCAGTGGGAGGGGGACACAGAGCTGAGTCAGGCAGCACAGACTTGACAGGGCCATAAATCTATTGTAGTAGTGTTCATCCCAGATCCCACACACTGGGCTCGGGACGACAGGGGCCGAGAAGACAGTTACACAACGCCATCTTACTCGACCCCAGTCCTCCCCTTTCAGAACAAACACAGGGGCCGAGAAGACAGGAACAGTCTCTAAACTCGTCGTCCTCGGCTCCAACACCAGTCCAACTAGAACTCCTTCTCTGAGGTGGCCACCTACCCACCACATCAGGTAGTGTCAGCTAACACACAAAGACACTGAAATACTCTGCCAAGTTACTCAACCCCCAAAATTCCCACCCCACGACCTCCAGATTGACTTAATTTCTGTGTCACTGAAGATATTAAGCAGCTGTGTTCCTTCCCAGTTCACAGTGAAAAAACAGAGCCAAGATGTTAAAGGATTCCTCTGATTCTGCAACTGAAAGAGTTAGCCTGCCTGACAATACACGCACTCAGGGTTCGCCTGCCTGACAATACACGGACTCAGGGTTAGCCTGCCTGACAATACACGTACTCAGGGTTAGCCTGCCTGACAATACACGGACTCAGGGTTAGCCTGCCTGACAATACACATACTCAGGGTTCGCCTGCCTGACAATACACGCACTCAGGGTTAGCCTGCCTGACAATACACGTACTCAGGGTTAGCCTGCCTGACAATACACGTACTCAGGGTTAGCCTGCCTGACAATACACGTACTCAGGGTTAGCCTGCCTGACAATACACGCACTCAGGGTTAGCCTGCCTGACAATACACGTACTCAGGGTTAGCCTGCCTGACAATACACGGACTCAGGGTTAGCCTGCCTGACAATACACGTGCTCATGGTTAAGCCTGCCTGACAATACACGTGCTCATGGTTAAGCCTGCCTGACAATACACGTGCTCATGGTTAAGCCTGCCTGACAATACACGTACTCAGGGTTCGCCTGCCTGGCAATACACGTACTCAGGGTTCGCCTCCACGGCAATACACGTACTCAGGGTTAGCCTCCACGGCAATACACGTACTCAGGGTTAGCCTGCCTGACAATACACGTACTCAGGGTTCGCCTGCACGGCAATACACGTACTCAGGGTTAGCCTGCCTGGCAATACACGTACTCAGGGTTAGCCTGCCTGGCAATACACGTACTCAGGGTTAGCCTGCACGGCAATACACGTACTCAGGGTTAGCCTGCGCGGCAATACACGTACTCAGGGTTAGCCTGCGTGGCAATACACGTACTCAGGGTTCGCCTGCACGGCAATACACGTACTCAGGGTTCGCCTGCGTGGCAATACACGTACTCAGGGTTCGCCTGCGTGACAATACACGTACTCAGGGTTCGCCTGCGTGACAATACACGTACTCAGGGTTCGCCTGCGTGACAATACACGTACTCAGGGTTCGCCTGCGTGACAACACACGTACTCAGGGTTCGCCTGCCTGACAATACACGTACTCAGGGTTAGCCTGCCTGGCAATACACGTACTCAGGGTTCGCCTGCGTGACAACACACGTACTCAGGGTTAGCCTGCCTGACAATACACGTACTCAGGGTTAGCCTGCCTGGCAATACACGTACTCAGGGTTCGCCTGCCTGACGATGCACGTACTCAGGGTTAGCCTGCATGACGATGCACGTACTCAGGGTTAGCCTGCATGACGATGCACGTACACAGTGGTAGCCTGCACGACAATACATGTACACAGTGGTAGCCTGCACAACAATACATGTACACAGTGGTAACCTGCATGACAATGCATGTACACAGTGGTAGCCTGCATGCTGACAGTCAGTGGTTGTGAAACTGCTCTCTGTGTGTTTATCTTTGGAGACAGACGTTTAAAAGACTCATATTACAACAACAACAGATCTAAATACATATGAAACTGATTGAGATCAAATGGTTGGTGAAATCTAGAGAATTATCATTTCACAATTGACAGTGAGAAATGTGAGGGGAGTGTTGACTACAACGATGTACAAGTAGAGGTAAAGAAACACAGAACGTGACTCAGATCTTTAGCTCTGTGGGGAAAGGGATCCAGAGGGGCGGGAGAGGGAGGTTACGGATCCACAGCCTCGGTCACTACTGATAATAAGCAGCTGTCTTCTGTCACGGTCCACAGTGGAAAACAAGCCAAGCTCCTGCCTCTGCTCTGGTGCTGAAAGGCCCAGTGTACAACAGGACTGCAAATGAGGGCAAATGCTGGTTATAAAACCTCCCTCTGTGTGTGTTGTTGATTGGAAAATGTCAGATATGATGACACTGGGTTTGACACTGATTCAACGGTAATGCTTTACGCCATGCAGCCTGCCCATTCTTAGCTCCAAGGGGGCCACCAGTCAGGCTCTCCATGGGCCCTTGGTGTGTTTGGAAACAATCCCCCTCTCACAATCTGGGACATTTTTTTATTTGTGCCCCCTCTTCTCTTTCTGACGCACAAGATATCAGGCTGCTATCATTTTGTGTGTGTGGTGTGGTGTGTGTCAGACACACAGGGGAGGGAGACTACGTGGCTCAGCTGCTGCTGTCATAGCCAGATAGCCACCAGAACAAAGCAGCCACTATGGTTACTGTACATATGCCTCTCAAACCATATCACAAGCTTTGTCCATTCTCTCTCTGGCTGCATGGAATCAGAAGTTCCCCTAATCCACAACCTGACAGCTTCCGGACGACCACACAATCTGTATGACCATCAGCTGCATGTGAAAGACAAGTCAAAAGAACCACAATCTATGTTCCTTTGTGTCAGAGCAACGAGACCCTCTAGGGGGAACATTTAGAGTGGCCATACTCCCTCCTCAGACTTATGAGGGAAGAGACTGGCTGGAGGCTGCCATTACACTCCCTGTCCCTGCAACAGAGAGACTGTCCCAAGACAAGACAGAGAGCAAAGTCAGCACTACAAGCAACCGTCCTTCTCTTTATGTTGCGAGAAGACTGAACACAGGCAGGCAGACAGACAGGCAGACAGGCAGGCAGACAGGCAGACAGGCAGACAGGCAGGCAGGCAGGCAGGCAGGCAGGCAGGCAGACAGGCAGACAGGCAGACAGGCAGACAGGCAGGCAGGCAGGCAGACAGACAGACAGGCAGACAGGCAGACAGGCAGGCAGGCAGACAGACAGGCAGACAGGCAGACAGGCAGACATTTCCCCACGACACCATCAAGTGGTACAAAACATTCCCAGGGAGATGTATTCTCTCTCTCTCTAGTCAACAGGAAACAGATCTGGTCTCTCTCTAGTCAACAGGAAACAGATATTCTCTCTCTCTCTCTAGTCAACAGATCTTGTCTCTCACTAGTCAACAGGAAACAGATCTTGTCTCTCACTAGTCAACAGGAAACAGATATTCTCTCTCTCTCCAGTCAACAGGAAACAGATCTTGTCTCTCTCTAGTCAACAGGAAACAGATCTTGTCTCTCTCTAGTCAACAGGAAACAGATCTTGTCTCTCTCTAGTCAACAGGAAACAGATCAGAGAAACTGGATCAGGCCTTAATTTAACTGCCTTTTAATATTAGTAATCTATGGCAGGTAACATTAGAGGAAGATTTCAATATCATCGTCAAGGAGACAGAGGACACTGTAGTCTACAGGCCTCAAGAATGCAAGACATTTTAGATGGAAAAGAAATCACATTCCCAGCATTTCTTATGTGAAAAGAAATTAAGACTACAAAATGATTACATAATCATTTAGGAGTAACTGCATAGGCAATAAATAGTCTCTTTATAACCAAGTCAGTCCTGGCTGCCAAGTGAGAACAGATAACTATTGTGTCCTGGAGGGGAAAGCCCCATCAAACACACAACACTGGGGCCATAGAGTCTGAAGTTCAGCACTGAAAAGAGCAGGCCTCCATTTAACATATTGGACGTCTCAGAGCAACACATTCTAGGCCCATATTCATGCTGATCTAGGATCAGGTCCCCTTTGTTTATGTAATTGTATTCATGATCTTCTAAAAAGGCTACACTGAGGCAGAAAAGGATGTTTATATGACAGGGAATATATACAAAACCTTGTAGAGAGCCTATCCAACTGACAAATTCTTCGAAAAAAATATAAACTATTGGATCCAAGACTTAAAAAGAACTGATGTTGGCACAAGATGGAAGGAAAGTTGGAGCATAACTAACGAAATTACAGGATCGGTCCTCCCCCCCGTGGGACGGTTTAGCTAACGTAGGCTAATGCGATTAGCATGAGGTTGTAAGTAACAAGAACATTTCCCGGGACATAGACATATCTGATAATGGCAGAAAGCTTAAAGTCTTGTTAATCTAACTGCACTGTCCAATTTACAGTAGCTATTACAGTGAAATAATACCATTGTTTGAGGAAAGTGTACAATTATGAACTTCAAAAGGTATCAATAAACCAATTAGGCACATTTGGGCAGACTTGACAACATTTTGAACAGAAATTAAATGGTTCATTGGATCAGTCTAAAATGTTGCGGGTACACTGTTCCCATCTAGTGGCCAAAATCGAAATGGCACTTAACCTGGAATAATACAGTGACTTTTCTCTTGCATTTCAAAAGATGGAACAATAACAAAAGCAAGCTTTTATCTTTGTATTATCTTTTACCAGGACTAATGTCTTAAATTCTCCTTCATTAATTTAACATTTCTAGTGTTTAATTTCAAATGGTATCAAGAATATGCATATCCTTGCTTCAGCTCCTGAGCTACAGGCAGTTGGATTTGGTTATGTCATTTCAGTATTTTTTTTTTTTTAATTTAAGGGTCTGATCCTTAATAGTAGAGAGTCCATAAAAATGTAAGCTTTTCCAGTATAAACTAATGAATATAATATATTATACAAGAAACAAAATTGACTAATTCTACAGCACAATGGCAGTAATGGCTTAAGTGTAAAACTAATAATGACTCAATAATCCATACTTTCTGGGAATGCTATGAAGTCCAGAGGTTGTGGGCGGAGCTAGAAAGTTGGCTGTCAAAAGTATTACAATGTAAAAGCATTTTTAATCTGTCTGCATATTTCAAGACAGGGTGACTGAGAAAAAACTACTGATAGAATTTAAGGACAAGTGAAAAACAATAATGCCAAGCACTTGGGAAGACAGGGTGACCAGGCACTAGGGATGGAGGTGTGACCAGACACTGGGGATGGAGGTGTGACCAGACACTGGGGATGGAGGTGTGACCAGACACTGGGGATGGAGGTGTGACCAGACACTATAGGGATGGAGGTGTGACCAGACACTAAGGATGGAGGTGTGACCAGACACTAAGGATGGAGGTGTGACCAGACACTAAGGATGGAGGTGTGACTAGGGATGGAGGTGTGACCAGACACTAGGGATGGAGGTGTGACCAGACACTAGGGATGGAGGTGTGACCAGACACTAGGGATGGAGGTGTGACCAGACACTAGGGATGGAGGTGTGACCAGGCACTAGGGATGGAGGTGTGACCAGGCACTAGGGATGGAGGTGTGACCAGGCACTAGGGATGGAGGTGTGACCAGGCACTAGGGATGGAGGTGTGACCAGGCACTAGGGATGGAGGTGTGACCAGGCACTTGGGATGGAGGTGTGACCAGGCACTAGGGATGGAGGTGTGACCAGGCACTAGGGATGGAGGTGTGACCAGGCACTAGGGATGGAGGTGTGACCAGGCACTAGGGATGGAGGTGTGACCAGGCACTAGGGATGGAGGTGTGACCAGGCACTAGGGATGGAGGTGTGACCAGGCACTAGGGATGGAGGTGTGACCAGGCACTAGGGATGGAGGTGTGACCAGGCACTAGGGATGGAGGTGTGACCAGGCACTAGGGATGGAGGTGTGACCAGGCACTAGGGATGGAGGTGTGACCAGGCACTAGGGATGGAGGTGTGACCAGGCACTAGGGATGGAGGTGTGACCAGGCACTATAGGGATGGAGGTGTGACCAGGCACTATAGGGATGGAGGTGTGACCAGGCACTATAGGGATGGAGGTGTGACCAGGCACTATAGGGATGGAGGTGTGACCAGGCACTATAGGGATGGAGGTGTGACCAGGCACTATAGGGATGGAGGTGTGACCAGGCACTATAGGGATGGAGGTGTGACCAGGCACTATAGGGATGGAGGTGTGACCAGGCACTATAGGGATGGAGGTGTGACCAGGCACTATAGGGATGGAGGTGTGACCAGACACTAAGGATGGAGGTGTGACTAGGGATGGAGGTGTGACTAGGGATGGAGGTGTGACCAGGCACTATAGGGATGGAGGTGTGACCAGGCACTATAGGGATGGAGGTGTGACCAGGCACTATAGGGATGGAGGTGTGAGCATGCGGGTCAGGGCAGAGGAGATGAAGTCATTGTTTGTGTGTGTCTAACTTGTTGTTCATATGTATATGTACAAAAAAAAACAAAAAAAAAGGCTAAACAGATCATAGTAGATCAAAATGCTTACTCTGAGATGCCTTATAAATAAGAGCCCTGATCATGTGTTCTCAGGAACAATGTGCCAATTATAGAAATAGAATTTCTATGGTCCCTAAGAACAGGTGTTTTCTCCTAAACACACAGATAATAGCCTACTTATTATGTCATTTGAAGTGGGATTGCAGACAACATTGGACAACAAGAGAATCAGAAATTACCTTCTGTAGACAGAGAAAGAAAGCATTGAATACAACACATTGATTAGATGTTGTTAGTGATAGTTAGAGGATTTGCATGGCAACACACTATCGTCATATTGTTATCAAGAACAATGTACTACTGTCATACAACAAATGCGTGTAGTAAATACAACAGAACATCTGAAAATAAGAATTTCTGTTACGTAGAAAGAGGATATTATTTGGATCAAAAGTACATTTCAAATTGTAAGATCTTTTTCAATTAAATCATTGAACTCTTGAAATATAATCATTATTCAGAATATAATTTCACAAAAATTGAATCTTACCAATCTGTTTTCATCAAACACCTCAAAGAGTAGTCTGTGGTTCAGAGGACAAACCTGTGATGACAGAAGGGACACTTTTAGTGAAGTCCCGTAATAAATGTACACAGTCTAGAAAATAGCTGCTTGCTTCATACACAAAAAAATATTGCATAAAAGCCACACACACACACACAATTAATTAGCATATCTAGCAGGTAGAAAAGAGGGGTCGTTAAAAAAAGGACAATACATAGAGAAAGCTGTGTCTACACTTGACACTTAAATGCAACTTCCACTATCAGGGGCCTCCCGAGTGGTGCAACGGTCTAAGGCAATGCATCACAGTGCTGGCTGACTGCGTCACTACAGATCCGGATTCGATGGCAGGCCGGGAGCAATGCACGCTGACACGATCGCCAAGTGTACAGTGTTTCCTCCGACACATTGGTGCGTCTGGCTTCCGGGTTAAGCGAGCATTGTGTTAAGAAGCAGAGCCGCTTGGCAGGGGTCGTGTTTCGGAGGAAGCATGGATCTCGACCTTCGCCTCTCCCGAGTCCGGACAGGAGTTGCAGTGATGGGACAAAACTAACTACCAATTGGATACCACAAAACTGGGGAGAAAAAGTGAAGAGGAAACAAAAGTAATATATATATATATATATATATATATATATAAAAATAAAAAATAAAATACTTCTATCAGAATACAAATATCGCATTGAAAAGACTTGTCTAGATGCACTGAAGTCACATTGAGGTCAGATTGTGTTCAGATCTGGCTGATCACTTCAGGTGGTGGTCAGGGACGCTTTGTGTGCGGATTTCTCCTCAGTCTGGACACAACCAGGCTACCGAAAGGGAATACAGTGGGTGACGTCAGCAGCACTTCACCCACAAGTCTCCAGAAATGTGTGTTTTGGGAGCAAGAGGCACCTTTATTTATTTTTAGGGGGGGGGGGATATTTTCCTGGGGTGTGAGGAATGATTATGCTGGCTTCATAAATGCTAACCAGCTAGCATATTTGTAAGAAAAAAATTGTTTGGTTAAAGTTATGCTAACCTGTTGGCAATCCTTTTAACTTTGCTGGCTAGTGACAGAGGTTAGCTGGCTAGATAACTACAGTAGTTGCCTAGTTACAGAGGTTAGCTGGCTAGCTAGCTACAGTAGTTGGCTCATGCCATCATCAAGTGGTTGTTGTGTTATCAGATTTAACCCGTTCCACCGTTTGCAGAATCCACACTGGCAATTGACTATAGCGCAGGAAAAGAGAATCTGGACACAATGTGGATACGGTAGGCATTTAAATGTAGGTGTAGAAGCATTATGCGTACAGAAGTCCATGATCAGAAGTCCACGATCAGAAGTCCATGATCAGAAGTCCATGATCAGAACTGCAAAAGCTGCATGAACTGTCAAGGCTAGACACGGCCTTAGAGATAAACTGAAATCGAGGTCTGATATCTTAACTCTGGTTTTGTGTCACAATAGCTTCCGGCTGCCAAACCTCAGCATGCTCTGTTGAGTGAGTCTCCATCTCTAATAGCTAACTGGCTAACATTAGCGCTGCAAGTAAATCGCTCACACTCGGCTGCAGCTGAATGTAATCGCTCACACTAGGCTGCAGCTGAATGGAATCGCTAACACTAGCCCTGAATGTAAATCGCACACACTAGGCTACAGCTGAATGTAAATCGCACACACTAGGCTGCAGCTGAATGTAATCTCTAACACTAGCCCTGAATGTAATCGCTAACACTAGCCCTGAATGTAATCGCTAACACTAGCCCTGAATGTAATCGCTAACACTAGCCCTGAATGTAATCGCACACACTAGGCTGCAGCTGAATGTAATCGCTAACACAAGCCCTGAATGTAATCGCTCACACTAGGCTGCAGCTGAATGTAATCGCTAACCCTAGCCCTGAATGTAATCGCACACACTAGGCTGCAGCTGAATGTAATCGCTAACACTAGCCCTGAATGTAATCGCTCACATTAGGCTGCACCTGAATGTAATCGCTAACACTAGCCCTGAATGTAATCGCACACACTAGGCTGCAGCTGAACGTAAATCGCTAACACTAGCCCTGAATGTAAATCGCGAACACTAGGCTACAGCTGAACGTAAATCAGGCTACCTCTGGCGAGCAAATGGAGGGCTGTGCGGCCCCCGCAAAGAAATGCCACCCCACACCATGACTGACCCACCGCCAAACCGGTCATGCTGGAGGATGTTGCAGGCAGCAGAACGTTCTCCACGGCGTCTCCAGACTGTCACATGTGCTCAGTGTGAACCTGCTTTCATCTGTGAAGAGCACAGGGCGCCAGTGGCGAATTTGCCAATGTTGGTGTTCTCTGGCAAATGCCAAATGTCCTGCATGGTGTTGGGCTGTAAGCACAAACCCCACCTGTGGACGTCGGGCCCTCATACCACCCTCATGGAGTCTGTTTCTGACCGTTTGAGCAGACACATGCACATTTGTGGCCTGCTGGAGGTCATTTTGCAGGGCTCTGACAGTGCTCCTCCTGCTCCTTTTTGCACAAAGGCAGAGGTAGCGGTCCTGCTGCTGGGTTGTTGCCCTCCTACGGCCTCCTCCACGTCTCCTGATGTACTGCCCTGTCTCCTGGTAGCGCCTCCATGCTCTGGACACTACGCTGACAGACACAGCAAACCTTCTTGCCACAGCTCGCATTGATGTGCCATCCTGGATGAGCTGAACTACCTGAGCCAGTTGTGTGGGTTGTAGACTCCGTCTCATGCTACCACTAGAGTGAAAGCACCACCAGCATTCAAAAGTGACCAAAACATCAGCCAGGAAACATAGGAACTGAGAAGTGGTCTGTGGTCACCACCTGCCGAACCACTCCTTTATCGGGGGTGTCTTGCTAAATGCCTATAATTTCCACCTCTTGTCTATTCCATTTGCACAACAGCATGTGAAATTTATTGTCAATCAGTGGACAGTTTGATTTCACAGAAGTGTGATTGACTTGGAGTTACATTGTGTTGTTTAATTGTTTTTTTTATGTTTGAGTATTTTGTGTAGAATGTTAACAAATTACAATTAAATACATTTTAATCCAACTTTGTAAAACAAAATGTGAAGAAATCCAAGGGGTCTGAATACTTTTGCAAGGCACTGTAAATGTAAAGAAACTCACTCTGAAATAGAACTCCTCGTTCCATTTGGGATTTAGAGTCTGAAAGAAAAGAATAGATAAACAAGTTCAGTGAGGCTGATCAGTTGGTGCGTTTCCTGCATGCTGTGAAACAAATAGCCTACACTTTCTTTAAAATCAGTCCGTAAACTAAGTGAGTAGACTCCACTTAATAACCTCCGGTTATTAAAATAAGAGACACACCAGAATGTCAATGAAGTTTAGGAACACCACAATGTCCATTTTACAAGGTAGTCTGATTTAGCAACATCCTTGATAAAGTATCATCTCTGTTAAAATAACTTCTTTGTGACATCAGGTGATATCTCCCACCATGGTGGAAGTGTCTCTCTACCTCCTCCTAGACTGAGAAGACACATCATACAAATCTATTCGGATAAGGTTCCGTGCCAAACAGGAGAACCACTGCATAATATGTTAAGAGATGGATCCAGTCCTGGGTCACCTTGCTGCTTGAGCAAAGAGAAACTCTCCATGTGGTATCTGATATTAGCAGAACGGCACTGATAAATGTGATACATCCATCGCTGTCAGGGACAATCTATGACCTGTTTCTTAGGAGAGTTTACAATCAATCCTGGGTCCATCTCATACATTGTCTGATCTAGTATAAGTTTGGGCTTTAAGATCATAACGGACAAGGTGGACCTGATCCTAGATCAGCAATCCTTCTGAGACGTGTTGTGAGTACCGGCCCAGAATTAGCCTTATATTGCCACGAGGCAAGAGGTTGCACAGTGCTTTGACTGCGGCAGCAGCACACCTTCATAAACCCGGAGTGACTGAAATAAAAGGGTCTTCTGCTCCACATAGCAGCACATTGTCAGCTATTTATATCCGTGCCAGGGCCACGGACAGCATACGGCTGACTTCATGGGAGAGCTCGGAAGGCTGGCTGCAGGAAGGAAGGGGATAAGCTGAGTCTCTCTGGCCATCATCACAGGAGATTTACCAAGAGAGGGAGAGGATGGTGGTTGGGAATAATAATGTGGCAAACGTATTGTTTTTCATTCTGACAGGACTGGAGGGGAGATGGAAGGAATTGTCCTTCTAGTGAAATGTGATGTCAGGTTTTTCCATACATCAAATAAAACTGGGCTACATTCTATGAAGCAAACTCCACCTCTATGCTATTTTTTAGCTAATTTCTTCCACAATCCTTTTAGTTAGGTTAGGCCAGGCCTTGAACACGACAATACTAAGAATCCTGAAACAGGGTTTCCAAAATACCCTCAAGAGGTCCCTCAGATTGTGTGTATTATTACCTTGATATGCTGAACTGTATGAAACAGCTCCCTCTGGTGGTAAGGGAGTTCACCCACATAGCCTTATTAATATTGGGGAAAGGTTCACACGTCAGACTACAGTAGTGTTCTGGGGCCGTCTCTAGCTGGTCCTCATCCTCCCTCTAACTGGATTCTACACAATACAATTCACATTGCTCAGTAGTGTAAACAGCAAACAGGAAACACTTTCTCGGCTCAGATTCATAAACAATCAAAAAAATAACTTGGATTGTTGTTGTTTAAAAACCACAGGATACAAGAAGGAAACACCAGAGGATTAGATAAACTACAGACAAAGACTTCCTGATCAATTGATAAAATCAAACATTATTGTCCTAGGGGTTACCTTTTTAATGGTTTTAGTCTGGACTAAGGCAAGCTCTCTGTTCTCATCCGCAACGTAGAGCGACAGCTTGACATAGGGATCACTGCAGAGAGAGAAGGGAAAAGAAGAGACTATTATTAAGACAGTGTGCTATGGGGTGACGCCTGGGGTGAAGCCTGGGCCTGTTGCCAGGGGTGACGCCTGGGCCTGTGGCGACGCCTGGGCCTGTGGCCTGTTGCGACGCCTGGGCCTGTGGCGACGCCTGGGCCTGTGGCCAGGGGTGACGCCTGGGGTGAAGCCTGGGCCTGTTGCCAGGGGTGACGCCTGGGCCTGTGGCCAGGGGTGACGCCTGGGGTGAAGCCTGGGCCTGTTGCCAGGGGTGACGCCTGGGCCTGTGGCGACGCCTGGGCCTGTGGCCAGGGGTGACGCCTGGGCCTGTGGCCAGGGGTGACGCCTGGGCCTGTGGCCAGGGGTGACGCCTGGGCCTGTTGCCAGGGGTGACGCCTGGGCCTGTTGCCAGGGGTGACGCCTGGGCCTGTTGCCAGGGGTGACGCCTGGGGTGACGCCTGGGCCTGTGGCCAGGGGTGACGCCTGGGGTGACGCCTGGGCCTGTTGCCAGGGGTGACGCCTGGGCCTGTTGCCAGGGGTGAAGCCTGGGCCTGTTGCCAGGGGTGACGCCTGGGCCTGTTGCCAGGGGTGACGCCTGGGCCTGTTGCCAGGGGTGACGCCTGGGCCTGTTGCCAGGGGTGACGCCTGGGCCTGAATGCGAGGCCTTGAGGCGTTACAGTAACTCCTAGGTTTTTGAACCGAGTGACATGCCGATTGTGCTTCTACAAGCATTCATCAAAGAGGGTGTGTGTGTGTAAGAGAGAGAGAGAGACAGAGCAGTGGCCAATGAGACTCCCGTCTGTAGCAACGATACAGGCCAAGGAGCCTATCAGTCTGCAACACAGTATTTCCATTGTTTAGTCAAGAAGGATCAGACTGACATAAACACACAATTAGACTCAGCAGCAGGGAGACTTTAATTAGTAATTGAGGGCTGGAGAGCAGCCATGATCTTGTTGTTCTTGCTCTCCCTTGAGAGTCTTCCTCCCCTCGAGGCAGAGGAGGACTGTCTGGGGCACCAGGCAAGCTCTTCTGAGGAAGCAGGGTAATAGCCTAGCTACAGATGATCTCTCTAAAAACCAAACCACAGAGATTTCTGCTCGGTTTTTAGCAACTATAATAAAAGAAGCCTGATAAAAAAATATATATATAAGCACAAAATGCACGCACACACACACACTTCTATTTCAAGCCACAGTGTTTGTCAATAAAACAGAGGCTAATTCAGCTGGGTGTAGTCCAATGTCATGAATGTACACATGTAAGCAGTTTCGCTGCCTCTGTGGTATCTGTTACCAAGTTAGAATTTCAGGTTTGTGAAACTGCCTGCCTGTTTTGTTGAGTGATTGAAGCTGGCAGTACAGGACTACTGACCAGGCAGGCTCCTGATGTCACAGTGATTTAGCTGAGTCAGGAGTAGTAAGGACAGGCAATATAGTGGGTTTGAGCCTGTGTGGCCTGGTACACTGTCTGAACAGTCTTTATAACACATTGGGTTCATATTTTGTTACTTGTAATGACAGAACAATGAGACTATAGAGCAGGGTTTCCGTTACCCGGTAATTGCCGGCTTTTGGCCAGCAAAAAATTAAAAGACGATAAATAAAATTGTCTAAATTGACCGGGAGAAAAAAACAATACAGGCAAGCAGGTCTTGGGGGTATGATATAAAATGCTAACCTCCCCTGTTATTGTAATGGTGAGAGGTTAGCATGTCTTGGGGGTATGATATAAAATGCTAACCTCCCATGTTATAGTAATGGTGAGAGGTTAGCATGTCTTGGGGGTATGATATAAAATGCTAACCTAACCGGTTATTGTAATGGTGAGAGGTTAGCATGTCTTGGGGGTATGATATAAAACACTAACCTAACCTGTTATTGTAATGGTGAGAGGTTAGCATGTCTTGGGGGTATGATATAAAATACTAACCTCCCCTGTTATAGTAATGGTGAGAGGTTAGCATGTCTTGGGGGTATGATATAAAACACTAACCTAACCTGTTATTGTAATGGTGAGAGGTTAGCAGGTCTTGGGGGTATGATATAAAATGCTAACCTAACCTGTTATAGTAATGGTGAGAGGTTAGCATGTCTTGGGGGTATGATATAAAATGCTAACCTAACCTGTTATTGTAATGGTGAGAGGTTAGCATGTCTTGGGGGTATGATATAAAATGCTAACCTAACCTGTTATTGTAATGGTGAGAGGTTAGCATGTCTTGGGGGTATGATATAAAATACTAACCTAACCTGTTATTGTAATGGTGAGAGGTTAGCATGTCTTGGGGGTATGATATAAAATACTAACCTAACCTGTTATTGTAATGGTGAGAGGTTAGCATGTCTTGGGGGTATGATATAAAATACTAACCTCCCCTGTTATTGTAATGGTGAGAGGTTAGCATGTCTTGGGGGTATGATATAAAATACTAACCTAACCTGTTATTGTAATGGTGAGAGGTTAGCATGTCTTGGGGGTATGATATAAAATGCTAACCTCCCCTGTTATTGTAATGGTGAGAGGTTAGCATGTCTTGGGGGTATGATATAAAATGCTAACCTAACCTGTTATTGTAATGGTGAGAGGTTAGCAGGTCTTGGGGGTATGATATAAAATGCTAACCTAACCTGTTATTGTAATGGTGAGAGGTTAGCATGTCTTGGGGGTATGATATAAAATGCTAACCTAACCTGTTATTGTAATGGTGAGAGGTTAGCATGTCTTGGGGGTATGATATAAAATGCTAACCTAACCTGTTATTGTAATGGTGAGAGGTTAGCATGTCTTGGGGGTATGATATAAAATGCTAACCTAACCTGTTATTGTAATGGTGAGAGGTTAGCAGGTCTTGGGGGTATGATATAAAATGCTATCCCACACCACATTACGCTGTGAGCTGGAGGCAGTATGCATTTTGAAAACATACTTAATTGCTTGAACCCTTAACATTTTACTTTATATTATGAGGCATGTCTTACCTTGCTTGAAAATCTGACTATAAAATAATTGCCTCCATGTTTTTTATGAAGACTGAATTGGCAGCGTGTGAGTTTGGGGAAGCATACAACTTATCTTACTAGGGATGCACAATATAAGTTGATGAATATATCGGAATCGGATGATACTAGTTAAAAATGGCAACATCGGTATCGGCCCGATGTCTGGTTGGATGCAAAACCGATGTCAAAGCTGCAGTGCATATCTATATAACGTAAGGATGCCACGGAGAATGTTGTGCTACACGTGCAACACAGCATTCCTAACCTAGCCCACAATGTCTGCTGTGTGGATCGAGCAGTCAACAAGTTGAGCAGTCATTTGAAAGAGTAAGACATTTTCAGCGAGACAACTCAGGGGTGAAATCCATTAAAGCCAAGATAAATGGGATTCATTGCCCTTGACAATCAACCGTTCTCTGTCGTGGGTGATGTTGGCTTTCACCGACTGGTGGAGCCCCGGTACGCACTACTGAGTGCGCTATTTTTCAGATGTTGCCCTACCGGAGTTACACAGTACTAGAGTCTCTGCTATTAGCTTCATGACATACTATGGAACGCCGTTTGGGTCTTTGCGTGTCAAAAAAAGATAAACGTCAAATAACACTATTTGAAGCGTTAAGCTTTTAATTTGACACGTCAAATAACGCTATTTGGTGTGTTAAATAAGCTTTTAATTTGACACGTCAAATAACACAGTTCTATTATAGAATGTTGTGTGTTCTGAATTTGCACGTCCAAGCCAAGCGCCACCACTACTATCAGTAGCACTGTCAAAGCTGTACAAAAAAATCTGCAAACAAACAAACACCGGCCACAAACGATGCGTTTACAATACCGCCTTGGTAATAAAGTATTATTTGTTCGACCGCAACTTCTGGGGTAGCTAGCTAGCTTTAGCTTGGTACCTAGCTAGCACCAATACAACAAGCCTGAAAACAATGACCAGTAGAAAACATTTACATTACATTTAAGTCATTTGGCAGACGCTCTTATCCAGAGCGACTTACAAATTGGAAAATGCAGTCATTCTCATTATTCTTAGCAATGATTTAGGAATCCTTCAGTAAGTATTTAGCTAGGTTGCCACTTGTTGTTCACCTATTGAAATTGACCTTCAGTTCATGAAAATAAATAGCTAGCCAGCTACCCTGTTGCCCAAAGCTAACGTTATAAGCAGCCAGCTAGCTTCATCTGGCTAGCGAGGCTCAAAAGGACCGGGTTATGTTCGGGGCGGCAGGGTAGCCTAGTGGTTAGAGAGTTGGACTTTGGGGGTTGCCTTCAAAATCAAAGTATATCATTGACAGTTATGCAAATGAATGCAAATAGTAGAATTATGCTATACTTTTTATTTTGAAGGCTAACAGCAAAGTCCACTGTTGTGGCTAATCCTTATTGTGGCTAGTTTCACATAGTTGGGTCCGACCACCATTAATCAAATAAGAACTGTCTTATAAATTAGGGTTATTTTAGATGACACCTAGCTATATAGTTAACTAACTAACTGTAGCTACTGAAACAGATGCTGGTTTGATATGTTTTTGGGGAAGAACATTGATGCAAACAATGAGCTAGCTTTTTTATTTTTTAAAGGCCAGCACTGTAGGTTCCTGTAATTAAAAACATTGTTTGTAGCTGGTGTTTGCTTGCTTGCAGATTTTTTTGTACAGCTTTGACAGTGCTACTGTACCTTTTTTGACACGCAAAGACCCAAACGGCGTTACATAGTATGTGGTGAAGCTAATAGCAGTGACTCTAGTACTGACTGCAGTCATTTTCATTATTCTTAGCAATGATTTAGGAATCCTTGTGAGTAGGTATTAGCTAGGATGCCACTTGTTGTTCGCCTATTGAAATAACAACCAATGACGACAGCCTAGAGAGAGGAGGTGAGGGTCCTGGGAGTGGTGCCAGGAAAATAACCTCTCACTCAATGTCAACAAAACAAAGGAGCTGGACTTCAGGAAAGAGCAACGGGAGCACGCCCCTATCCACATTGACAGGACAGCAGTGGAACAGGTGGAAGGTTTCAAGTTCCTCGGTGTACACATCACTGACACTCTGAAATGGTCCACACAGACAGACAGACAGTGTGGATCAGAACCTAAAACCCTCAAACTTTTACGCGCGCACAATTGAGAGCATCCTGTCGGGCTGTATCACCTTCTGGTATGGCAACTGCACAGCCCGCAACCACTGGGCTCTCCAGAGGGTGGTAAGGTCTGCCCAACAGGGGCAAACTACCTGCCCTCCAGGACACCTAAAGTACACAATGACACAGGAAGGCCAAAAAGAAAATCAAGGACAACCACCACCCGACCCACTGTCTGTTCACCTGGCAAGGTCAGTACAGGTGCATCAAAGCTGGGACTGAGTGACTGAAAAACAGCTTCTATGTCAAGGCCATCACTAGGCGGCTTCCACCCAGTTACGTAACCCTGCACCTTAGAGGCTACTGCCCCATATAAACTCAGCAAAAAAAGAAACGTCCTCTCACTGTCAACTGTGTTTATTTTCAGCAAACTTAAAATGTGTAAATATTTGTATGAACATAAGATTCAACGACTGAGACATCCCTGAGGGGGGCGTCAAAATATAAAGTAACAGTCAGTATCTGTGTGAGTACTATAGTGCATCACCCCCTCATGGACTGCACCAGATTTGCCAGTTCTTGCTGTGAGATGTTACCCCACTCTTCCACCAAGGCACCTTCAAGTTCCCAGACATTTCTGGGGGTAATGGCCCTTGTCCTCACCCTCTGATCCAACAGGTCCCAGACGTACTCAATGGGATTGAGATCCAGGCTTTTCGCTGGCCATGGCAGAACACTAGCATTCCTGTCTTGCAGGAAATCACGCACAGAACGAGCAGTATGGCTGGTGGCATTGTAATACTGGAGGGTCATGTCAGGACAAGCCTGCAGGAAGGGTACCACATGAGGGAGGAGAATGTCTTCCCTGTAACACACAGCATTGAGATTGCCTGCAAGATTGACAGCAAGCTCAGTCCGATGATGCTGTGACACACCGCCCCAGACCATGATGGACCATCCACGTCCAAATCGATCAACGCTCCAGAGTACAGGCCTTGGTGTAACGCTCATTCCTTAAACACAAATCTGACAATCACCCCTGGTGAGACAAAACCGCGACTCGTCAGAGAAGAGCACTTTTTGCCAGTCCTGTCTGGTCCAGCGACGGTGGGTTTGTGCCCATAGGCAATGTTTTTGGCGGGGATGTCTGGTGAGGACCTGCCTTACAACAGGCCTACAAGCCTTCAATCCAGTCTCTCAGCCTATTGTGGACAGTGAGCACTGATGGAGGGATTGTGCATTCCTGGTGTAACTCGGGCAGTTGTTGTTGCCATCCTGCACCTGTCCCACAGGTGTGATGTTCAGATGTACCGATCCTGTGCAGGTGTTGTTACACGTGGTCTGCCACTGCAAGGACAATCAGTTGTCCATCCTGTCTCCCTGTATTGCTGCCTTAGGCATCTCACAGGATGGACATTGCAATTTATTGCCCTCACCACATCTGCAGCCCTCATGCCTCCTTGCAGCATGCCTAAGGCACGTTCACACAGATGAGTAGGGACCCTGGGCATCTTTCTTTTGGTGTTTTTCCAGAGTCAGTAGAAAGGCCTCTTTAGTGTCCTACATTTTCATAACTGTAACCTTAATTGCCTACCGTCTATAAACTGTTAGTGTCTTAACGACCGTTCCACAGGTGCATGTTCATTAATTGTTTATGGTTCATTGAACAAGCATGGGAAACAGTGTTTAAACCCATTACAATAAGCATGGGAAACAGTGTTTAAACCCATTACAATAAGCATGGGAAACAGTGTTTAAACCCATTACAATGAAGATCTGAAGTTATTTGGATGTTTACGTATTATCTTTGAAAGACAAGGGTCCTGAAAAAGGGACGTTTCTTTTTTTGCTGCGTTTACATAGACTTAAAATCACTGGCCACTTTCATAATGGAACACTAGTCACTTAATAATGATAACACATTTTTGCTTTACTCATCTCATATGTATATATTGAATTCTATTCTACTGTATTTAGTATTTTAATACCACTCCGACATTGGTCGTCTTAATATTTATATATTTCTTAATTCCATTATTTTACTTTTAGCTTGTGTGTATTGATGTCAATTGTTAGATATTACTGCACTGTTGGAGCTAGAAACACAAGCATTTTGCAACACCCGCAATAACATTTGGTAAATGTGTGTGTTACAAATTAAATTGGATTTGAGATAGTAGAGCTGTTGCACAGCCTAAGGGGTTAATGTGTGGCAGTATTATCCCTTGAATTGGGGGTGGCCATTTTTATATACATATACAGTTGAAGTCGAAAGTTTACATACACCTTAAACTGAGTTTAAATGTATTTGGTTTTCACAATTCCTGACATTTAATCCTAGTAAAAATTCCCCGTCTTTGGTCAGTTAGGATCACCACTTTATTTTAAGAATGTGAAATGTCAAAATAATAGTATAGGGAACGATTTATTTCGGCTTTTATTTCTTTCATCACATTCCCAGTGGGTCAGAAGTTATCATACACTCAATTAGTATTTGGTAGCATTGCCGTTAAATTGTTTAACTTGGGCCAAACGTTTCAGGTAGCCTTCCACAAGCTTCCCACAATAAATTGGGTGAATTTTGGCCCATTCCTCCTGACAAAGCTGGTGTAACTGAGTCAGGTTTGTAGGCCTCCTTGCTCACACACGCTTTCTCAGTTCTGCCCACAAATTTTCTATAGGATTGAGATCAGAGCTTTATGATGGCCACTCCAATACCTGTACTTTGTTGTCCTTAAGACATAACTTTGGAAGTATGCTTGGGGCCATTGTCCCTTTGGAAGACCCATTTGCGACCAAGCTTTAACTTCCTGACTGATGTCTTGAGATGTTGCTTCAATATATCCACATCATTTTCCTGCCTCATGATGTCATCTATTTTGTGAAGTGCACCAGTCCCACCTGCAGCAAAGTACCCCCACAACATGATGCTGCCCACCACCCATGCTTCACAGTTGGGATGGGGTTTTTCGGCTTGCAAGCCTCCCCCTTTTACCTCCAAACATAAAGATGGTCATTATGGCCAAACAGTTATAAGACCAGGGAACATTTCTCCAAAAAGTACAATCTTTGTCTCCATGTCTAGTCGCAAACCGTTGTCTGGCTTTTTTATGGCGGTTTTGGAGCAGTGGCTTCTACCTTGCTGAGCGGCCTTTCAGGATATGTCAATATAGGACTCGTTTTACTGTGGATATAGATACTTTTGTACCGGTTTCCTCCTGCATCTTCACAAGGTCCTTTGTTGTTGTTCTGGGATTGATTTGCACTTTCGCACCAAAGTACGTTCATCTCTAGGAGACAGAACGCGTCTCCTTCCTGAGCGGTATGGGTACTATTGTTTGTACAGATGAATGTGGTACCATCAGGTCGTTTAGAAATTGCTCCCAAGGATGAACCAGACTTGTGGAGGTCTACACTATTTTTTTTCTGAGGTCTTGGCTGATTTCTTTTGATTTTCCCATGATGTCAAGCAAAGTGGCACTCAGTGTGAAGGTAGACCCTGAAATAGATCCACAGGTACACCTCCAATTGACTCAAATTATGTCAATTAGCCTATCAGAAGCTTCTAAAGCCATGACATAATTTTCTGGAATTTTCCAAGCTGTTTAAAGGCACAGTCAACTTAGTGTAAGTAAACTTCTGACCCACTGGAATTGTGATACAGTGAATTATAAGTTAAATATTCTGTCTGTAAACAATTGTTGGAAAAATTACTTTTGTCATGCACAAAGTAGATGTCCTAACCGACTTGCCAAAACTATATTTTGTTAACAAGAAATATGTGGAGTGGTTGAAAAATGAGTTTTAATGACTCCAACCTAAGTGTATGTAAACTTCTGACTTCAACTGCGCAAACACACACGATGGGGAAACCCTGTTGTGTGGGATCCACTACACAGTTGTCCTGTGTGGCCCAGTTGGTAGAGCATGGAGCTTGCAACAAACAGGAGTGTGGGTTCGTTCCCACAGTAGACAAGTACGAAAATGCATGCACTCACTACTGTAAGTCGCTCTGGATAAGAGTATCTGCTAAAAATTTAAATTACTCTCCTAGTGAGGGAAGTCTGCTAGTTATTGCTTTTCCATGGGCTTTGTCTTATTCTAATCGAGCCTTTCACTGGAACAGGCCCAGATCCACACCTTTTGCGTGAAGACGACGCCGGAAAAGGGGACGCAGATCGGGGATCCTTCTAAGAATCCGTAGGCTAGTGACTAAACTCCCAATGCCTTCCATTATTCTCGCTAACGTGCAATCGTTAGAAAATAAAATGGATGACCTACCATTAAGATTATCCTAACAACGGGATATTAAAAACTGTAACATCTTATATTTCACCGAGACGTGGCTGAACGAAGAAACGGACAATATAGAGCTGGCGGGACTTCCATGCACCGGCAGAACAGACAGTACCTCTGGTAAAACGAGGGGTGGGGGTGTGTGTCTATTTGTCAATAACAGCTGGTGCGAAATATTATAATATTAAAGAGGTCTTGAGGTACCTTATAAAAAGCTGAGGTCAAGTACCTTATGAAAAGCTGTTGATCAGACTATCTATATTATTCGTAGCTGTCTATTTACCACCATAGAATGAAGCTGGCACTAAGACCGCTCTCAACCAACTCTAAGGCCATAAGCAAAGAAGAAAATGCTCACCCAGAAGTGGCGCTCCTAGTGGCCGGGAACTTAAATGCAGACAAACAAATCAGTTTTACCAAATTTTTACCTACATGTCACATGTGCAAACAAGGGGGAAAAAAATCCTAGACCACCTTTACTCCACAAACAGAGATGCATACAAAGCTGACCACAATTCTATCCTCCTGATTCCTGCTTACAAGCAAAAACTAAAGCAGGAAGTACCAGTGACGCGCTCAATACAGAAGTGGGTAGATGACGCGGATGCTACACTTTAGGACTGTTTTGCTAGCACAGACTGGAATATGTTCCGGGATTCAAAATCAAATCAAATTTTATTTGTCACATACACATGGTTAGCAGATGTTAATGCGAGTGTAGCGAAATGCTTGTGCTTCTAGTTCCGACAATGCAGTAATAACCAACAAGTAATCTAACTAACAATTCCTAAACTACTGTCTTATACACAGTGTAAGGGGATAAAGAATATGTACATAAGGATATATGAATGAGTGATGGTACAGAGCAGCATAGGCAAGATACAGTAGATGGTATCGAGTACAGTATATACATATGAGATGAGTATGTAAACAAAGTGGCATAGTTAAAGTGGCTAGTGATACATGTATTACATAAGGATGCAGTCGATGATATAGAGTACAGTATATACGTATGCATATGAGATTCATAATGTAGGGTAAGTAACATTATATAAGGTAGCATTGTTTAAAGTGGCTAGTGATATATTTACATCATTTCCCATCAATTCCCATTATTAAAGTGGCTGGAGTTGAGTCAGTGTCAGTGTGTTGGCAGCAGCCACTCAATGTTAGTGGTGGCTGTTTAACAGTCTGATGGCCTTGAGATAGAAGCTGTTTTTCAGTCTCTCGGTCCCAGCTTTGATGCACCTGTACTGACCTCGCCTTCTGGATGATAGCGGGGTGAACAGGCAGTGGCTCGGGTGGTTGATGTCCTTGATGATCTTTATGGCCTTCCTGTAACATCGGGTGGTGTAGGTGTCCTGGAGGGCAGGTAGTTTGCCCCCGGTGATGTGTTGTGCAGACCTCACTACCCTCTGGAGAGCCTTACGGTTGAGGGCGGAGCAGTTGCCGTACCAGGCGGTGATACAGCCCGCCAGGATGCTCTCGATTGTGCATCTGTAGAAGTTTGTGAGTGCTTTTGGTGACAAGCCGAATTTCTTCAGCCTCCTGAGGTTGAAGAGGCGCTGCTGCGCCTTCTTCACGATGCTGTCTGTGTGAGTGGACCAATTCAGTTTGTCTGTGATGTGTATGCCGAGGAACTTAAAACTTGCTACTCTCTCCACTACTGTTCCATCGATGTGGATAGGGGGGTGTTCCCTCTGCTGTTTCCTGAAGTCCACAATCATCTCCTTAGTTTTGTTGACGTTGAGTGTGAGGTTATTTTCCTGACACCACACTCCGAGGGCCCTCACCTCCTCCCTGTAGGCCGTCTCGTCGTTGTTGGTAATCAAGCCTACCACTGTTGTGTCGTCCGCAAACTTGATGATTCATCCAATGGCATTGAGAAATACACCACCTCAGTCATCAGCTTCATCAGCTTCATCAATAAGTGCATCGATGACGTCGTCCCCACAGTGACTGTACGTACATATCCCAACCAGAAGCCATGGATTACAGGCAACATCCGCATCGAGCTAAGGGCTAGAGCTGCCGCTTTCAAAGAGTGGGAGACTAATCCGGACACATATAAGAAATCCCTCTATGCCCTCAGACGAACCATCAAACAAGCAAACTTAAACCTGTATTGACGCTTTGAATCCTACTACACCGGCTCTGATGCTCGTCGGATGTGGCAGGGCTCGAAAACTATTAGGGACACCCAGACGCGAGTTGCCCAGTGACGCGAGCCTACCAGACAAGCTAAATGCCTTTTATGCTCGCTTCGAGGCAAGCAACACTGAAGAATGCGCGAGAGCACCAGCTGTTCTGGATGACTGTGTGATAACGCTCTCGGTAGCTGATGTGAACAAAACCTTTAAAACAGGTCAACATTCAAACCGCTGGACCAGACGGATTAACAGGACGTGTACTCAAAGCATGCGCAGACCAACTGGCAAGTGTCTTCACCGACATTTTCAACCTCTCCCTGACTGAGTCTGAAATATCTACATGTTTCAAGCAGCCCACCATAGTCCCTGTGCCCAAGAAAGCGAAGGTGACCTGCCTAAATAATTACAGCCCATGGAACTCATGTCGGTAGCCATGAAGTGCTTTGACCCTAGACCCACTCAAATTCACATCCTCAAAAAGGTTCTACAGCTACACCATGGAGAGCATCGTGACCGGTTGCATCACCGCCTGGTATGACAACTGCTCGGCATGGCGCTACAGAGGGTAGTGCGAATGGCCCAGTACATCACTGAGGCCAAGCTTACTGCCATCCAGGACCTATAGAATAGGTGGTGTCAGAGGAAAGCCCATAAAAGAGACTCCAGTCATCCAAGTTATAGGCTTTTCTCTGCTAGCGCACGGCAAGCGGTACCGGAGCGCCAAGTCTAGGACCAAAAGGCTCCTCAACAGCTTCTACCCCCAAGCCATTGGACTGCAGAACAATTCATAAAATCACCACAGGACAATTTACATTGACACCCCCCCCCCCTCTTGTACACTGCTGCTACTCGCTGTTTGTTTGTTACCTATGCATAGTCACTTCGCCCCCACCTACATGTACAGATTACCTCAACTAGCCTGTACCCCTGCACACTGATATAGCCTCATTATTTGTTTTTCTTATTTTGTTACTTTTTATTATAGTCTACTTGGTAAATATTTTCTTCTTCTTGAACTGCACTGTTGGTTAAGGGCTTGTAAGTATGCATTTCACGGTGAAGTATACACTTATTGTATTCGGTGCATGTGGCAAATACAGTTTGATTTGACTAGATAACCATTCTGGTAACACTAATGTGTAATCTCTGGTCTAGTGAGAACTTCGTTCCTTTCCAGCTGTTTCACGGGGGAAGTAATTCTGAGAGGAAGGGATAAAGATATTGGAGAAATAGAATAGGTTAGGCCAAAAAGATCCAAACCAGAGGAGTAACCTGGGCTATATGTATCTGACCGAGGGTAGTGCGTACGGCCCAGTACATCACTGGGGCCAAGCTTCCTGATATCCAGGACCTATATACTAGGCGGTGTCAGAGGAAGTCCAAAACATGGTCAAAGACTCCAGTCACCCAAGCCATAGACTGTTCTCTCTGCTACCGCACGGCAAGCGGTACCGGAGCGCCAAGTCTAGGTCCAAAAGACTGCTTGACAGCTTCTATCCCCAAGCAATAAGACTGCTGAACAACTAATCAAATGGCACAGAGACTATTTACATTGACCCCCCCTTCATTTCTACACTGCTGCTCCTCGCTGTTTTTTTATCTATGCATAGTCACTTTACAAATTACCTCGACTAACCTGTAACCCCGCACATTGACTCGGTACTGGTACCCCCTGTATATAATCTCGTTATTGTTATGTCATTTTCTTGTGTTACTTTTTGATTTTATATATATATTTTTTTAAGGTTGTATTCGGCGCAAGTGACAAATAAAATGCGATTTGATTTTCATTTGATGTAGGTCTGTAGCAGAGCCTGGGGAGAGGGGCTGTATGTAGGTCTGTACCAGAGCCTGGGGAGAGGGGCTGTATGTAGGTCTGTACCAGAGCCTGGGGAGAGGGGCTGTATGTAGGTCTGTAGCAGAGCCTGGGGAGAGGGGCTGTATGTAGGTCTGTAGCAGGTCTGTAGCAGAGCCCAGGATCTATATACTAGGCGGTGTCAGAGGAAGTCCAAAACATGGTCAAAGACTCCAGTCATCCAAGTCATAGACTGTTCTCTCTGCTACCGCAGAGCCTGGGGAGAGGGGCTGTATGTAGGTCTGTACCAGAGCCTGGGGAGAGGGGCTGTATGTAGGTCTGTAGCAGAGCCTGGGGAGAGGGGCTGTATGTAGGTCTGTACCAGAGCCTGGGGAGAGGGGTTGTATGTAGGTCTGTAGCAGAGCCTGGGGAGAGGGGCTGTATGTAGGTCTGTACCAGAGCCTGGGGAGAGGGGCTGTATGTAGGTCTGTACCAGAGCCTGGGGAGAGGGGCTGTATGTAGGTCTGTACCAGAGCCTGGGGAGAGGGGCTGTATGTAGGTCTGTACCAGAGCCTGGGGAGAGGGGCTGTATGTAGGTCTGTAGCAGAGCCTGGGGAGAGGGGCTGTATGTAGGTCTGTAGCAGAGCCTGGGGAGAGGGGCTGTATGTAGGTCTGTAGCAGAGCCTGGGGAGAGGGGCTGTATGTAGGTCTGTACCAGAGCCTGGGGAGAGGGGCTGTATGTAGGTCTGTACCAGAGCCTGGGGAGAGGGGCTGTATGTAGGTCTGTACCAGAGCCTGGGGAGAGGGGCTGTATGTAGATCTGTAGCAGAGCCTGGGGAGAGGGGCTGTATGTAGATCTGTAGCAGAGCCTGGGGAGAGGGGCTGTATGTAGGTCTGTACCAGAGCCTGGGGAGAGGGGCTGTATGTAGGTCTGTACCAGAGCCTGGGGAGAGGGGCTGTATGTAGGTCTGTACCAGAGCCTGGGGAGAGGGGCTGTATGTAGATCTGTAGCATAACTGACTTGCCTAGTTAATACTGAACAAAAATATAGAAACGTATCTACCCCTCCAACTACAGCCATTATAGGACCTTGGCTCTTCGTGAATGCCTCTGCATACCAGCGCGTGTAATCCACCAACAAATGAACAAGCAGAGTTACCCGTGCGTCCCAGATGGAAGCCTATTCCCTATATTAAAGTGCACTACTATTGTGGTGCACTACTATTGTGGTGCACGAATAGGGAGCCATTTGGGACATAACTCACTAGAAGGCCTTGCTGCACTCCACAGAACACAAACAATAGAGTAGAGTAGAAAATGTTTAACTTTAAAAAAGGGAGGGTGCGCTTCAGAAAGCTAATGAGTGATTGTGTTGTTTTCTTTTGCATTGGTCAGGAGGACATTGGAATTCATTAGAAACAACACACACATCTTACACAATGGAGCATGAAGCAACAGATACGCAGGTTAGTTATCTATCCATGTGTCTTCACAGGATGGTTTTCTATATTGCCACAATTACACAGTGAGAACTGCTTTTAAGCAACTCCTTTGATCCTTGCCTGCATTTAGCACAAAGAAAATAGGCCCTCTGTTTAAATTATTAACCTTTTAAATCTTGTCAAAATAAAAGCACATTTAAAATTGTTAAGCTTTTATTTAAAACATTTTCAAAAAGGGGGAGGGGGACAAAGCTCACGCACAATTTCTCAAAAGAAAACCTTGGTAGAAATTCATGGGTAAAATGGATATGACAATACCTCATTTTCTCTTAACTTATGGATCAGACTTGGAAGTAAAGTCATTTTAGTAATCATTGAGAACATTTGGCTCAAGGTTTTACTAATCTAGGTTTGGCTCAAGGTTTACTAGTCTAGGTTGGTGCAATGTCTTTGGAATGTTCTAGAGAATTCAAAAAGGGCAGCAGTGGTAGCCAAACATACAGAAACACAGCCTAGGTCATGCTCACCTGGCTCCGATAATGTCTTTCTTTGCCAGATCAATGCCTGCCACAACCTTGACACGGAGAACTCTGGTTTCATTCTGCAAAAGAAAAATGAAAAACAAACATTTTATAATAAAAACATTTTATCACACAACAGTTGAAATGATTTGAATGGATAACATTGTTGGCGGCCTCAGTCTGCCTTGGCCAATAGGCCTACTTCTAAAAGACAAAGTAGTGTTAATAACTGTAGCTGTGGCTGTATTTTTCATCCTATAGCTTGTTATCCATCTGCTTTTTTCTTTATGGTGAGTAAACATGTCGTCGGCGCTTTTATTTCCCTGACTGATCAAAACTAATTTTTCTCCATGCTGTCTCGTCTTTCTTGCAGCAGACATATAGAGAGCAATATGTTTGGAACATCGAATCACAATACATATTCACCTAGTGTACAAAACATTAAGAACACCTTCACCTTCCTAAGATTGAGTTGAACTGCCTCAATTTGTCAGGGCATGGACTATACAAGGTGTTGAAAGCGTTCCACAGGGATGCTAGCCCATGTTGACTCCAATGCTTCCGACAGTTGTGTCAAGTTGGCTGGATATCCTTTGGGTGATGGACCATTCTAGATACACACGGGAAACCATTGAGCGTGAAAAACCCGGCAGCATTGCAGTTCTTGACACGCTCAAACTGGTGTGCCTGGCACCCTACCCCGTTCAAAGGCACTTAAATCTGTTGTCCTGCCCATTCACTCTGAATGGCACACATACACAATCCATGTCTCAATTGTCTCAAGGCTTAAAAATCATTCTTTAACCGGTCTCCTCCCCTTCATCTACACTGATTGAAGTGGATTTAACAAGTGGAGGGATCATAGCTTTCACCTGACCGATGTTATGTAAAGAGCAGGTGTCCTTAATGGCTTTGTACACAGTGTAAAATCTTGAGAATCGCAATACATATCGTATCAGCACCTAAGTATTGTGATAATATAGTATGGTGAGGTCCATGGCCATTCTCAGCCCTACTTGCTCTTCACTCTCACTGAAGACTGACTGGGATTATCAGGAATAGCCCATTAGCCTACCCTTTGACCAGTATCAGTCAAAGGTTTGGACACCTACTCATTCAAGGGTTTTTCTTTATTTTTTTAATTGTAAAATAGTGAAGTCATCAAAACTATGAATTAACACATTTGGAATCATGTAGTAACCAAAAGTGTTCAAATCAAAATATATTTGAGATGAGATTCTTCAAAGTAGCCATCCTTTGCCTTGATGACAGTTTCGCATCCTCTTGGCATTCTCTCAACCAGCTTCACCTGGAATGCTTTTCCAACAGTCTTGAAGGAGTTCTCTACTCCGAACGTGCTCTTCCCCTATTCGACTGACAGGCTAGTATTTTTTCCCACTGTGTTTAAGCAGAGTGAGTTCTCCAATCAGCCGAGCCAACAGTGCCAGTCACGAACAAAGGCATACGAGCTGCCAACCAGGTCAACATTACCTGTAGTAAGGTGTGGTACAGTAAACTACTTTGAGCAACCTTTCCCACGTACCTTCATTCATGCGTGTCGTCTAAAGTTGCCTTACCGGTGAAGGACACATGACACAGTCCCTGTCCAATCTAGGCCTCTCTCCTCCTCATAATAGGGGTAGGTAGTGTTACAACGAGCTTTCAAACTGAACATGATCGGGTGTCTTGGTGAAATTCTTGCCTATGAGCCTTAATTCAAAGTTTATTGGTGGAGTAAACAGTTTTGCAAATGTTATCGCAGGTGCAGCGAAATGCTTATGTTTCTAGCTACAACAGAGCAGCAAAATCTAGCATTACAATAACAATACACACGTCATCCAAAAGTTTATACAAAAATTAAGACATATCAGAATGAGCAGTATCAAACCGAGAAATATCTGAGTGCAGAAAAAAATTATACACTGAGTATACAAAATATTAAGAACACCTGCTCTTTCCATGAAAGACTGACCAAGTGAATCCAGATGAAAGCTATGATCCCTTATTGATGTCACCAGTTAAATCCACTTCAACCAGTGTAGATGAAGGGGAGGAGACAGGTTAAAAATCAGGATTTTTAAGCCTTGAGACATGGATTGTGTATTTATGCCATTCAGAGGGTAAATGGGCAAGACAAAAAATATTTAAGTGCTTTTGAACAGGGTATTGTAGTAGGTGCCAGGCGTAGGGGTTTGTGTTAATAACTGCAATGCTGCTGGGTTTTTCATGCACAGCAGTTTCATGTGTATCTTGAATGTTCCACCACCCAAAGGACATCCAGTCAAGTTGACAACTGTGCGAAGCACTGCAGTCAACATGGGCCAGCATCTCTGTGGAATGCTCTACACCTTGTAGAGTCCATGATCCAACCAATTGAGGCTGTTCTGAAGGCAAAAGTTTAAACAAAATTGTAATCACAAAACTGGGGAGAAAAAGGGGGTACATTTTTGTTTTATATTTATATCAAATCAAACTTTGTCACCTGCGCCAAATACAACAAGTGTAAACTTTACCATGGAATGCTTACTTACAAGCCATTAACCAAAAATGCAGTTCAAGAAGGAAATATTTACCAAGTAGACTAAATTAATAACAATAAAAAGTAACACAATAAGAATAACAGAACAGCGCGAACTGGCTCTAACCAGAATAGAAAGAGTGGGAGGCAGGCCCCGGTGCAAAAGTACATTAGAGTGTCTAGTTTGAAAAATATACGCCACACAAGTCCTCTACTGGCAGCTTCATTAAATAGTACGCGCAAAACACGTCAACAGGCGACTCCAGGATGCTGGCCTTCTAGGCAGAGTTGCAAAGAAAAAGTCATCTCAGACTGGCGAATAACAAAAAAAAAAAGATTAAGGTGGGCAAAATAACACAGACACTGGACAGAGGAACTCTGCCTAGAAGACCAGCATCCCGGAGTTGCCTCTTCACTGTTGACGTTGAGACTCGTGTTTTGCGGGTACTAATTAATGAAGCTGCCAGTTGAGGATTTGTGAGGTGTCTGTTTCTCAAACTAGACACTAATGTACTTGTCCTCTTGCTCAGTTGTGCACATAGGCTTCCCACTCTTTCTATTCTGGTTAGAGCCAGTTTGCGCTGTTCTGTGAAGGGAATAGTACACAGCTTTGTACGAGATCTTCAGTTTCTTGGCAATTTCTCACATGGGATAGCCTTCATTTCTCAGAGCAAGAACAGACTGATGAGTTTCATTAGAAACGGTCTTTGATTCTGGCCATTTTGAGCCTGTAATCAAACCCACAAATGTTGATGCGCCAGATACTCAACTAGTCTAAAGAAGGCCAGTTTTATTGCTTCTTTAATCAGGACAACAGTTTTCAGCTGGGCTAACATAATTGCAAAAGGGTTTTCTAATGATCAATTTGCCTTTTAACGATAAACATGGATTAGCTAACACAATGTTCCATTGGACCACAGGAGTGATGGTTGCTGATAATGGGCCTCTGTACACCAATGTAGATATTCAATTTTTTTGCTAATTAAAAAAGCAATTTCCAGCTACAATAAACATTAACAATGTCTACACTGTATTTCTGATACATTGTGTTATTTTCTTTCAAAAACAAGAACATTTCTAAGTGACCCCAAACATTTGAACGGTAGTGTGTGTGTGTGTAACATATATATACACACACAAAAAAATGTTTTAAGTGTACACGCCTCCCGAGTGGCGCAGCGGTCTAAGGCACTGCATCGTCACTACAGATCCTGGTTTGATCCCAGGCTGTGTCACAGCCGGCCACGAACGGGACGTCCATTAAACGGCGCACAATTGGCCCAGTGTCGTCCGTGTTAGGGGAGGGCTTGGCCGGCCTGCTTGTCCTCGTCTCATTGCGCTCTAGCGACTTGTGTGGCGGACCGGGCGCAATGCACTCTGACACAATCGCCAAGCGTACAGTGTTTCCACCGACACATTGGTGCAGCTTACTTCCGGGTTAAGCGAGCATTGTGTCAAGAAGTTCACTGGTGAAAGACTGGCCACGGCTTCTTTAAAGCATTACTTAAATAACTGTGGTTGGCTTCCAGAGGGAATTTAGGAATTTTCCAAGTTCAGAAGCTATGCCATCTCCCGTGACTCTGACAGGATGCTCTCTAAGAATACCTTTGAGGGAAGTTGTGTGAAATCTGCAGGCTACTTCAGTTGTAAGAGACTCCCTCTACAATCCCAGAACAGAGAAAACTTGTTTATGATGAGAAATTGGTAGCAGGGTAGCCTAACTTCACCCCATATTAGATACTGATTAATGACATTCAATGGAATATGTCAATTAGGTAATAGCTAGGTTTCCATCCAATTGGCGACAGATTTTAATATGAATATTCAAACGTCTGCATAAAAACAATACGCCCATATTACCACCTTTGCAGATAAAAGGCTGTGCGTGGTGACATAGCGCACATAAAAACACCTTTTGCAGCTCAATTCCCAAGCACAGAATTTTAAAAAAAAGTTATTTGGTACATGGGAGTTAAAATGGTTTACATTTTCAACACTACTGATGATTCGTTCACAAAAATAATGTTGCGTTATATAGCGAGTGTGCCCACTGGTATTGTCACGTGCAAATAAATTCATTAAAAATCCTACAATGTGATTTTCTGGAATTTTTTTCCTCATTTTGTCTGTCATAGTTGGAGTGTACCTATGATGAAAATTACAGGCCTCTCATCTTTTTAAGTGGGAGAACTTGCACAATTGGTGGCTGACTAAATACTTTTTTGCCCCACTGTACAGGATGTAGAAAATAACAAGGCTATATACAGGACGCAGAAAATAACATGGCGCAGCAGTCGAAGGCCCTGCATCTCAGCACAAGAGGCGTCACTACAATCCCTGGTTCAAATCCAGGCTGTATCACATCCGGCAGCGTCATCCGGGTTAGGGTTTGGCCAGGGTAGGCAGTCATAAATAAGAATTTGTTCTTAACGGACTTGCCTAGGTAAATTTTTTTAAAGTACAATATTTTTATTTATTTTTATTAAATATACAGGAAGTAGAAAATAACATGGCTATATACAGGAAGTGCCAGTACTGAGTCTACGTGCTGGGGTACGAGGCAATAAAATGGCTATATACAGGGAGAAGCAGTGCTGAATCTGTGTGTTGGGTTACAAGGTAATAACATGGCTATATACAGGGAGTACACAGACTTGGTACATGAGCTGGGGTACGAGGTAATTGAGGTAGCTACACACACATACACAAAAGTATGTGGTCACCCTTCAAATTAGTGGATTCGGCTATTTCAGCCACACTCGTTGCTGACAGGTGTATAAAATCGAGCACACAGCCATGCAATCTCCAAAGACAAACATTGTCAGTAGAATGGACTTATTGAAGAGCTCAGTGACTTTCAACGTGGCAACATCATAGGATGCCACCTTTCCAACAAGTCAGCTTGTTAAATTTCTGCCCTAGTCAACTGTAAATGCTGTTATTTAGAAGTGGGAATGTCTAGGAGCAACAACGGCTCAGCTGCGAAGTGGTAGGCAACACAAGCTCACAGAAAGGGACCGCCAAGTGCTGAAGCAGTGATGTACTGGGCCGTAATCGCCAACCTCTGTAGCGCCTTGTTGTCGGGTGCCTTTCAGTTGCTGTACCAAACCGTGATGCAGCCAGTCAAGATGCTCTCGATGGTGCAGCTGTATAACTTTGAGGATCTGAGGGTCCATGCCACATCTTTTCAGCCCCCTGAGGAAGAGGCGCTGTCATGCCCCACAGTTGTGTGTGGGGACCATGTTAATTCCTTAGGTTGTGTCGACCCGCTCCACTACAGCCCCATCGATGTCGACGGGGGTGTGCCTGCCCCTCCATTTCCTGTAGTCCACGATCAGCTCCTTTGCCTTGCTGACGTTGATCAGGTGATGTTAGTTTATTGTTGGAGTAGTGTCAGGGCTGGAGGGCTTCTCCCTCTATTCTAGGAGTACCTAAATGCCCCGGGACAGGAACTATTTCTGTTGTTGTAAGAGTTAGGCCTAGTCAACACTGTGTCCTGGCCCAATTTTCATCCTCACCTTTCAAAATGACTAGCCTGGTTTAATACAATCATTCATTACATTAGCTATGTCAACCATTAGATTACCTACTCAAGTTGTCGTTCAACATTAATGTTCTCATTCTCTATTAACTTACCTGGTTAGAGTTTTTATTTTATTTTTTAACTACAGGTAAATGTAACTTCATTTGATAAACAAATAGGCCTCATGCACAACTGTGTTTCTAGTCCACCCGAATCCTTTTCTGTAGCGATTTTGGAAGTGAAAAACCAAAATCACCTCCCAGCTCTGTAGCATGAGCCTCTTCAGAAAGGAAGGAAGGAAGGGAGCCACCCCAGCCAGCCTGCTTGCCATCCCAGCCAACCTGCCTACCACCCCAGCCAGCCTGCCTGCCATCCCAGCCAACCTGCCTACCACCCCAGCCAGCCTGCCTGCCATCCCAGCCTGCCACCCCAGCCAGCCTGCCTGCCATCCCAGCCAACCTGCCTACCACCCCAGCCAGCCTGCCTGCCATCCCAGCCAACCTGCCTACCACCCCAGCCAGCCTGCCTGCCATCCCAGCCTGCCACCCCAGCCAGCCTGCCTGCCATCCCAGCCTGCCACCCCAGCCAGCCTGCTTGCCATCCCAGCCAACCTGCCTACCACCCCAGCCAGCCTGCCTGCCATCCCAGCCAACCTGCCTACCACCCCAGCCAGCCTGCCTGCCATCCCAGCCTGCCACCCCAGCCAGCCTGCCTGCCATCCCAGCCTACCACCCCAGCCAGCCTGCCTGCCATCCCAGCCTACCACCCCAGCCAGCCTGCCTGCCATCCCAGCCTACCATCCCAGCCAGCCTGCCTGCCATCCCAGCCTACCACCCCAGCCAGCCTGCCTGCCAACCTTCCTACCACCCCAGCCAGCCTGCCTGCCATCCCAGCCTACCACCCTAGCCAGCCTGCCTGCCATCCCAGCCAGCCTGCCTGCCATCCCAGCCTACCACCCTAGCCAGCCTGCCTGCCATCCCAGCCTACCACCCCAGCCAGCCTGCCTGCCAACCTTCCTACCACCCCAGCCAGCCTGCCTGCCATCCCAGCCTACCACCCTAGCCAGCCTGCCTGCCATCCCAGCCTACCACCCTAGCCAGCCTGCCTGCCATCCCAGCCTACCACCCTAGCCAGCCTGCCTGCCATCCCAGCCTACCACCCCAGCCAGCCTGCCTGCCAACCTTCCTACCACCCCAGCCAGCCTGCCTGCCATCCCAGCCTACCACCCCAGCCTACCACCCCAGCCAGCCCGCCTGCCAACCTTCCTACCACCCCAGCCAGCCCGCCTGCCAACCTTCCTACCACCCCAGCCAGCCTGCCTGCCAGCCAGCCGTCTCCCATACACTTTGCTGTCTCAGGTTGTTTTTTTAACTACAATGCAAGTTGCGATGCCTAACGGCTAAACAAAATCAATGACACTCTCTGAGCTAATGTTTACACCGTCGTATACATAATAGCTGAAAACAAACCATGTCACTAATTATGATAAGTGCTCGCAATGGGTGGGGGTGGGAATGGGAATGTGGGGGACAATAAGCTTGTAACAGCCCAGGCGGCTTGCCCAGCTGTTCCAAGTAGCCCTATGTGAAGAATGAATAATTATGCCCACCTTTTCCTGAAGACTGTCATGACTCCGAATACTTAAGAGTCTCCCTGGTACCAGGGTTCTGAATTCTGACACAGTCAGTCACACCACTTACTGTTCCGATGCGCACAAATAATGAATTACATTATTAGCAGCAACTGCGACCTATAGCCTTATTGTGCATAGAATATTATTAATGAGATGCCTATAAGCCATAAACACTAAACTTTCAAGCATAGAGAAAGTATTCGCCCACAACATTGGTATTGCTTACACAGGGAAAGGCAGTGAAGGAACCCACACGTCCTCTGCTCTTCATCTCCAAAGGAATGTTACGAGAATAGTAGGCAGATTGAAACAAAGAGTTGCTGTTTTAGTGGTTTAAAACTGGGTCGTCCCAAACGTGCTGCCTCTGGAAACCATTTAGTGCAGAGGTATTTTAATTACAGTATGAGGCCAGATAATTTTAACTACATCCTCAATGTTTAATTGGTGTCCAACTTCATGAGAGTGTCATGTGGAAATCAAGGGCATGTATCCTAGGTTACACACACACAAGACGTGTTAAGTTACTGCCATTGGAATCTACTTGGGAGTGAAATCACTTGTCAAACAAATAATGGTCAACATAATGTCCTTTATAATGGTCATTGAAGACATTCAGATTCAGCCCTTAAATCATGACTCAATTCCATTACATCACACATGAGAGTCATTGGACGAAGGCGTCTTCTGTACAGAGCTTTGTCAAGAGCTCGGTCTTAACATGCATCGCTTGCGGTACGGTTTTGGAAGCATAAGGACCTTAATCTTTCATATGAGCGAGAAATAAAGACATTAAATTGATACACATATTTATAAGGTTAGAGTTCAGATGGTTTTTTATTTATTTTTAAATTGGATTTCAAATTAGAAGTTACACTGATTGACTGACATTGTAGCTAACAGTACTGATTGTCACTAACGTTAACTAGC
Source organism: Oncorhynchus masou masou (assembly GCF_036934945.1). Classification (NCBI taxonomy): domain Eukaryota; kingdom Metazoa; phylum Chordata; class Actinopteri; order Salmoniformes; family Salmonidae; genus Oncorhynchus; species Oncorhynchus masou. Next base: position 10,605,892 of record NC_088222.1, read on the forward strand.
TTGTAGTAAAAAAAAAAAACAAATTGCCATAACTAGCTAGCTAATGTTTATCTTCGTCAAATTATGTTTAACCGTCGGCTGCAACTTAAAAACCCATGTACAGTGACTGTATGTGTTTCTGTATGGGAAGAATTTTGATTGAGTAAGAAAGCGTAACGTTCGCACAGTGCAGGGCTACTCAAATGGTTTTTGTATCTTTATCTAGTTCATCTTATACATCTAACGTTACGTACATACCTCAAATTGGAATAAGTATTGTCGAGGAAACTAGCTAGCTAGCTAGCTAGCTATCATAACAGCTGAGCAACTGGCCTCCACTAGCTCCTAAAGATGGCTAACATTCCCTTTGGAGCGGAACGACACATTGTAACGTTAGCTAGTTAGCTTGCTAGCTTGGACATCGTTAGTTCGCCATACAGATATCTTACTAAATCACTACATACACATCGAGATATGAGATATTCACTTACTTCATCTTCGGAGAGGCCATGTATGGGTTCAAAATTCGTAGCCATATAGCCTGAGGAGCTAACACAAAAACACACAGCTAGCTGGCTAGCCTGAACAATATAGCAAAGTGTCCCCTCCTCAATGAATGTGTGTGTTCCTCTGTTGATAGAGCGAATCCTTCATTGGCACAACCAAATAATGCCGTTTTTTTGTTGTAATCCTCTCCAGTGTGGTGTTATGTTTGGTCAAAAATAATAAATGTAGAAAAGGGGCACTAACATTACATTTATTTCGGTTTTGGCTGAGAATTCAGAGACTCCAGTTGCTTCTTCCAGTTCAACTCAAAGCTAGTATCCTTCGGTTTTGTCCAAAAACGTTGGTGACAGCTGACTTCGCGTGAGTAAAGACAAATTAAGCCAACCACGCGGGTTATAGAACTACTGAAAAAGCAAACTGGCCAATAAAAAAAAGGTGCTAGGGCGTCTTAAAACGGTCTTATTGTTTCAGGTTGTGCAGGTTCCTGAAACGTTGCTTTGCCAGACTGAGCAGTTTTGCTTTCATATAGCGCCACCTTGAGGTTAGATTTTGGCGCATACCAGGCAGCTAGACATTCACTATATGTGGATGCAGAAGACAGATTTTCTTTTGTGTCTGGTTTGGGCTACTGTAGCTGTATCTGCATCATCAGAAATACTATTGAAATGTAGGACCAGCGACAAAGGGCTGGCTGTTGGTCACTAATCGCAGGTACCATCCACAGCTGTTGTGCTCTTGAGCAAGACACTTAACCCCTGACACTTTCTCCAGGGATGTTGTGCGTGCGTGCATGTGTGTGTAAGGCAGAGGATGCATTTCTGGTTCTAAGAAAATTGGTAATAGAATGTAGTTTAGCTTTTCTATTTGATTCTATTCCTGTTGTATTTTCCAATCAACTGTATGGCTCAAACTAATCCATTATATTAAAAAACGGTATCCTAATCTAAGAAATTATTATGTTTATAGTAATCCTTTGGCCATTTTCTCTCCAAGGTCAAGCAGTATAATATGTATTTGCAGACAAGCCAGGTTTTATTCTGACTTTAAATGTGGTTTGAACAGTAAGATTAGAGCTAGATTTGTGTTGATAAAACTGTCATTTACATTTGTTTGAGACCTTTTTTCATAAAGTGGTCACTTGAATCTCAATTTGCCACTATCACTGCAATACCACTAGATGTCCTCAAAGCATCACAGCCCCTGCTGTCTCAGCAACTCACACATAGCACTGAAGACACGGACACAACAGTCATTGCAAGAGAGCATTAGGAACTGTACATAATCATGTGTATGTAAACTACCATTGTTTCAGTGAGTGAATGAGCTGGCAGGATGGCAACTGCACCGTTCATAACCTCTGAATGACTAGCCATCCACGTGAATGCACCTTAATACTGGGTGAACTCACACAACACACTAATCTGCTTCACTCTCATACACCTCAAGGTGAAACCGCTCATAATTTAGTAGTTACCCATCTGTAATCTGCATATCCAGATGAGTGAGATCGGCCTTGGGAAAACCCATTTGTATGTGTAGCCTGTTTAATATTTACTGTACCCATCATTTGCAAAGGGATATAACATGACACACAATGAGTATTTTAAATCAATCTGTGGACCAGATGGGGCTATTATATAATGTTATTGCTTCTAAGTAGAGGTTGGATCGGGAGGGGTAAAGAGATTTCCCAGATCTCCCCAAACAACCAAATGCCATCTGACAGGAAATGTACTGTATGATTTTATGAGCTGCTCGTTTAGTTTACGGTGTGTATTCTCTTCTCTCCTACCATGATATCTTTAAGAGCTGCCATAAACCCAGAAAATACAGTCAAGATATGAAGATTATTATATGTGATCTCTATATGATCTGCCTATAAGGCGTTGTTTTCAGATCCCAGAGGTCTAGTCTTTATGGACAGACATATGCAGCTCTTACCCATTGGCTAAGGGACATACAGAGTTGGAGGCTTCCAGTTTGGAATTAAAGACATACATAACTAGTTGATGACAGAATAGCATTGAATAGAATGGAGGGAAATTCTGAATCATCAGGGTATTCTTAGAGTATTATTGCAGAGGAGAATGGTCAGTAGAAAAGGTTAACCAGGCATATCAACCAGCCGTCATAATCTCTATGTCCTTGGTTGGTGTGGAGCTCTACATCACATCTGCCCCACGAAGCATGCAGCCGATCCCGTTGCTTCTGGGTAATGGCTCGTTTCCTCACCCATCTCAGTGTTCTCAAAGGGAGAGGAGCTAAGTGTCCAAGTGGACCACACTAAAGAGGGATGGACTGCGTCTCTAATGGCAACCTGTTCCCAACATACTGCCCTATGGGCACTGGTCAAATGTAGTGCACTATATAGGGAATATGATGCCATTTGGGACATAACCAGTGTGAAACAGCAAACAGCTGGAGTGGCCTTGCCTTGGCATGCTACTGATGCAGAGGCATAGAGCTCAATCTCACAGGGATTAGAGGGATCAGAGAGGATGCACATTGCATAGCATTCCTCCAGCAGGAGAAATGGGAATGAGAGCCTGTGTGTGTGTGTGTGTGTGTGTGTGTGTGTGTGTGTGTGTGTGTGTGTGTGTGTGTGTGTGTGTGTGTGTGTGTGTGTGTGTGTGTGTGTGTGTGTGTGTGTGTGTGTGTGTGTGTGTGTGTGTGTGTGTGTGTGTGTGTGTGTGTGTGTGTACTCCTGTCTGTACAAACCCCTCTGGGACCCAGTTGACTGAAGTGAACTGTGTGTACCTACCCAGCAAACCTAAATTGGTACTGTGAACATTCCCAGAACAATTAATTAGGTTGCCCCAAAAGTTCTAATAACACAAACAACTATCCAGTTGTGCTGATGACTATACAATGTTTGTAAAAATAAAAACATTTGCCTGATGTTGCAAAAAGGTTCCCAGAAAACATTGTATTATTACATTGCCTGGTCACCTAATAAGAACCTATAGTCCGTGGTGGTTGTTACAGGTGTAACCATTTCAATGATACACCATTCCAATGATATTGAGGTGGCAGGGTAGCCTAGTGGTTAGAGTGTAGGGGCGGTAGGTAGTCTAGTGGTTAGAGTGTAGGGGCGGTAGGTAGTCTAATGGTTAGAGCGTAGGGGCGGTAGGTAGTCTAGTGGTTAGAGTGTAGGGGCGGTAGGTAGTCTAGTGGTTAGAGCATAGAGGCGGCAGGGTAGCCTATTGGTTAGAGTGTTGGACTAGTAACCGGAAGGTTGCATGTTCAAATCCCCGAGCTGACAAGGTACAAATCTGTTGTTCTGCACCTGAACAGGCAAACCCACTGTTCCTAGGTCGTTGTTGAAAATAAGAATTTGTTCTTAACTAACTTGCCTAGTTAAATAAACATTTATTTATTATTTAAATGGTTGATATCAAAATATTATTTGAATGTTTTGGGGATGTTATCATCCTAATGTTAGATAAAACCCTAACTAGAACTTAATGGCAATGTTAGCTAATGTTCTGGGAATTTTTTCAGTTTGCTGGGTAGGCCGAGTACCTTCTGTACAGGGCAATCATGCTGCCAATACATAATTGTGTGTGTGTATGTGTGTGTAATTTGGCACCATATGTTATATTATACAAATGATTTTTTTCTTATTTTTAAAATTAGAACATATCACTACCATAACAGTATTTGTAAAGTATAGGATTTTAATCCAAAGTCATTCAGATATGATCACCTTATAATATCTCTGTGTGCAAATCATGTCTCTTCCCTTTTCTGCATTCCAGTTAGAAAAACTGTCTGTCTCTCAGTACGTAATGACAGTATCCTGGGCAAGTGTCAGGGATGAGTGAAAACCTGGTTTCTCTTGCTCAAATACCAATATTACAAGGGAACTGCCAGTTCTCAGAATTGTCTGTCTCGTAAGGGATACGTGAACTGCAGTGATTTTTTGTTTCTCACCCCAGAGAGAGAAATCTTTCCAGAGCTTTCATTGAAAGGTACAGTTTAGGCCTCACAACCGGTCGTGACCGGGAGTCTCATAAGGTGGTGCACAATTGGTCCAACGTCGTCCGGGTTAGGGGAGTGTTTGGCCGGGGGGGCTTTACTTGGCTCATCGCGCTCTAGCGACTCCTTGTGGTGGGCCGGGCACCTGCAGGCTGACTTCCATAGTCAGTTGGACGGTGTTTCCTCCGACACATTGGTGCGGCTGGCTTCCAGGTTAAGCAGGTGGGTGTTAAGAAGCGCGGTTGGTGGGTCATCTGTCAGAGGACGCATGACTTAACCTTCGCCTCTCCCGAGCCCGTTTGGGAGTTGCAGCGATGAGAAAAGTTCGTAATTATATTGCAATTGATTATCACAAAACTGGGGAGGGAAATGGGGTAAAAAATTAAAATAAAATAAAAGATATATTTTAAGTTATGGGTGGAACTGGGTGGATATTCATCTTCCATTATGATATCCTGTCTTCATTTAGGATCAACTACCAATTATATAGCACCACTAGAATATTCACATTTCATGTTGCTGCAGGATTAAGACTGAATTCAGTTTATCACGTGTTCTTTTTATTGCACAGAATGAAGAATCATGAGAAATCAAAGAAACATAGAGAGATGGTGGTATTACTACGGCAACAACTAGAAGAAGAGGATGAGACCCTTGGTCTGAAGGATGAGGATGGGGAAGAGGAGGATGAAGAACTAGAAGAAGCACCAAGACAAAAGAAAGTTCAAAGATGCATTTTTCTCCATCCAAAATATGAGAAACTACTTGGATGTTACTGTTGTCATTGGACAATTTGCCATTTATAAAATAGTGTACAAAACATTAGGAACATGAGTCAATCTAAATGACACATATTGAAGGGGATTTTTAAGATAGATATATGGTCCGCGTCTCAAATGCTGATGTGCCCTTCGGCATCTAGGGTGGAGCGATGTTTGTCAGACCATGAGCCCCCCGGCATCTAGGGTGGAGCGATGTTTGTCAGACCATGAGCCCCCCGGCATCTAGGGTGGAGCGGTGTTTGTCAGACCATGAGCCCTTCGGCATCTAGGGTGGAGCGATGTTTGTCAGACCATGAGCCCCCCGGCATCTAGGGTGGAGCGGTGTTTGTCAGACCATGAGCCCCCGGCATCTAGGGTGGAGCGGTGTTTGTCAGACCATGAGCCCCCGGCATCTAGGGTGGAGCGGTGTTTGTCAGACCATGAGCCCCCGGCATCTAGGGTGGAGCGGTGTTTGTCAGACCATGAGCCCCCGGCATCTAGGGTGGAGCGGTGTTTGTCAGACCATGAGCCCACCGGCATCTAGGGTGGAGCGGTGTTTGTCAGACCATGAACCCCCGGCATCTAGGGTGGAGCGGTGTTTGTCAGACCATGAGCCCCCGGCATCTAGGGTGGAGCGGTGTTTGTCAGACCATGAGCCCCCCCATCCCCCCCCGAAAGATGACTCTCACGAACACGGTGTTCTTGCTCTACGATCTTCACAGGCCTCGTCTGAATTCGGGACAGCCCATCTGCCAACTTCTGTCTGTATCGCCCCAACAGTTTGGCCTGCATGCTAATATGACCCCTCTATGGAAAGGGGAGTGTCTCACGAACACGTTCATGTGGGCGTCCGACAGCAAAATGCACATGTTGAGCTCTAGGATCAACACAAGCCTCTCGAGATTAGTCTGAAACTAGCCGGGCACCAGTTAAAAATGAATGGAAGTATATATGGAGATAGTTTAGTGTCTAAAATAAGTTTTCCTAATCTTTCTTATCTCTCGGATATAAAACAGATACTTCAGAACATCCTTCCTTTCTAGATTTTTTTGGGGGGACCATCTTTTTATCCCTGTATGAAGCTCTAATTCAATGAGTTTCTATGAGCTAATATCAGTAAGGTCAAATTCAATGAGTTTCTATGAGCTAATATCAGTAAGGTTAAATTCAATGAGTTTCTATGAGCTAATATCAGTAAGGTCAAATTCAATTAGTTTCTATGAGCTAATATCAGTAAGGTCAAATTCAATGAGTTTCTATGAGCTAATATCAGTAAGGTCAAATTCAATGAGTTTCTATGAGCTAATATCAGTAAGGTCAAATTCAATGAGTTTCTATGAGCTCATATCAGTAAGGTCAAATTCAATGAGTTTCTATGAGCTAATATCAGTAAGGTCAAATTCAATGTTTCCTGCTATTCCTTTTTTTTTTTTTTACTTTTTTTTTTTAAGGGTTGTAAAAAGGATCCTTGGGTATGACCATCTTAAAACAATTCCACATGTTAGCTTAACCCGTCTCCTGCCCTTCATCTACACTGATTTTAGAAGTGGGTTTAACAAGTGACATCAATAAGGGATCATGGCTTTCACCTGGTCAGTCTGTCATGGAAAGAGCAGGTGTTGTTAATGTTTTGTGCACTGTGTAAACAGTGGTAGGTGAATAACTTCCAGGCTGTCGAAAAAGCAGAAGAAGAAAAAGAGACAACAGCAAAATAGGCAGAGCCCCACAGAGGAGGTGGTGGGGAAGGATGTGGATGGGGCCAGATGCGACCAGCGGTGAGGCAGAGGGCCCCCAGCCTGCCTCAGAGCCCCAGCGGACAAACCCTGTGAGGACCCAACAGAAGACGGACAGCAGGAGGAAGACCTCACAGCCACAGAGGTGACCTGACCTGTCACCATCTTCCATGGTAGCAAGTTCAACTAGTATGCCTGTCGTTATGCCCCTGAACAGGCAATTAACACACCCAGATTTGTACCTTGTCAGCTCAGGGGTTTGAACTTGCAACCTTCCGGTTACTAGTCAAACTCTCTAACCACTAGGCTACCCTGCCGCCCCATATTGAAGTGTATTGATGAGTTCATCTGTAAAAGAGACCTTGGTCTCAGCATGACTCCCTGTTAACATAATCGTATAATAAAACAAAATGCTTTTAAGTATTACCTAGTTTTTTCCCCGAACAAAGCAGCACGTCCCTAAGCAAGTCACGTTACATTGTCTCCAGGAGATGCAACCATTCTAATTGCCCTCAATGGGAGGAACCACTAACCAGGTACTGGGAGAAACAGAACTGAAGTACAATAAACACAGTGTTTGAAGGTATGGTACACCTTTACAGCTGTGATCAGTCATAATGTGTTTTTACAATGTTTGACTGAGAACACCAGTAAATCCTGAGTGTTTGAGTAGAGAGGACGAACAACTTGACTTGCGATGGTAAAGCAGTAAAAATACAGGCAGACCTCATAACAAGCATGGCACTGTCACTCTGTACGCAAAATAGCTCTGACACACATAATTATCACACCAGACATGCCAACAGGGGTCTCTTCACAGTCCCCAAATCTCGAACGAATTCAAGGCAATGCACTGTTTTATACTGTATAGAGCCATGATCACTTGCCACATGGAGCTCTCTACCATCTCAAATTACTCAAGCAAAAAGCTAAAATAGCTACAAAAAAAATATTAAAAAATAAATAAAACTCACCTCATGCCCCCTATCTGACTTAATTAATTGTAGACCTATGCAAATGTACAGTACCAGTCAAAAGTTTGGACACATCTACTCATTCAAGGGGTTTTCTTTATTTTTTACTATTTTCTACATTGTAGAATAATAGTGAAGACATCAAAACTATGAAATAACACATATGGAATAATGTAGTAACCAAAGAAGTGTTCAACAAATAAAAATATATTTTATATTTGAGATTCTTCAAAGTAGCTACCCTTTGCCTTGATGACAGCTTTGCACACTCTTGTCATTCTCTCAACCAGCTTCATGAGGTAGTCACCTGGAATGCATTTCAATTAACAGGTGCGCCTTGTTAAAAAATAAATGGTGGAATTTCTTTCCTTCATAATGTGTTTGAGCCAATCAGTAGTGTTGTGACAAGGTAGGGGGGTATAGAGAAGATATCCCTATTTGGTAAAAGACCAAGTCCATATTATGACAAGTACAGCTCAAATGAACAAGGAGAAATGACAGTCCATCATTACTTTAAGACATGAAGGTCAGCCAATGCAGGAGCTTTGAAAGTTTCTTCATGTTCAGTCGCAAAAAAAACATCAAGCGCTATGATGAAACTGTCTCTCATGAGGACCACCAGGAAGACTCAGAGTTACTTCTGCAGAGTTCATGAGAGTTACCAGCCTCAGAAATTGAAGCCCAAATAAATGCTTCACAGAGTTCAAGTAACAAACACATTTCAACATCAACTGTTCAGAGAAGACTACTTGAATCAGGTCTTCATGGTCGAAATGCTGCAAAGAAACCACTACTAAAGGGCAAAAATAATAATAAGAGACTTGCTTGGGCCAAGAAACACAAGCAATGGACAAAGAAACCATGGCTTGTGGTTTCTTTAAAGAAGTGGAAATCTGTCCTTTGGTCTGATGAGTCCAAATTTGATATTTTTGTCTTTGTGAGACGTAGAGTAGGTGAACGGATTATCTCTGCATGTGTGGTTCCCACCGTGAAGCATGGAGGAGGAGGTAGGGCACCCATTGATTTTGTTAGTCACTCTCACTCAGATATCCTATTAACATGGCATAAGTAAATGCAAAAATGTGTAGAATTGCAGGAAATTGGCTTTTAAAACTGTAAAAATGTCTCCCCACTGCATGGCTAAATGTGTAAACCAAACATATTTGTTTACCTTTGGTTAATTAAAATACTTTTTCTGCTAATGTAGGGCAGGCCAGCCCCCGAAGTGACTCTTCTTATAAACTGTACTCAAGAATGTCCTGTGTTGTTAGGAATTCACCCTTCTCTGTGTTGACCTCACCAACCTCTCTCTCATGGACTATGGGCCATGGTACAAGCCATGGTTTCTTTGTCTCTCTCTCTCTCTGACCATGCTTAGAATAATTCATTGTAAAGCTTACAATATGTTTCATTGTGCACATGTTACACATCAAGAAATATATTGAGGCAAAAATTACAGACCGTGTAGCCTACAAATAGAACTCAACTGGCTGAACATGACATGTATTGGCCGCCACAGAGAGACAGAAAAACAGCTCGATTATATATTTAGAGGAGATATTCGGTGTATAAAGTGATGCGGAAGGGTAAAGAAATACTTAGCTGTTCTACAAGTGGTCTACGGCAGTCGGTAAATAACGAGCCTTTTCAAGCGCAACTTTACTTACAATGGTTTTGTTTAACAGTTCAGAGATTTAACTATGCCCCTACGAATGTTCTAACGATGAAAAAAACATCTAATTACTATGATATGTTACGTTTGGTATGGTATGCATTAAGTTGTGGATGTCCATCATCCATTTCGTATATGTTCCCCGAATTATAATTCATACAATGTTACGAATTTGCAATATGTTGATGCTAAAGTTAGCTAGTGGGTTAGGGTAAGGGTTAGCTAACATACTAAGTAGTTGCAAAGTAGCTAAAAAGTAGAAAGTAGTTGCAAAGTTGCTAATTAGCTAAAGGTGTCGGTGATGATATTCGAACACGGCCACCCCAACCAACCATCCTCCTTCTTAAGTAATATAATATATGCCATTCAGCAGACGCTTTAATCCAAAACGATTTATAGTCATGCATGAATATATTTTTAGTATGGACTGCCCTGGAAATCGAACCCACAACCCTAGCAGTGCAAGTGCCATATTCAACCAACTGAGCCATACAGTACCACAGTAACCTTCTGTTTTATGGCAAACATAACATATCATACTAATTTGAGTGTCCCGGATTTTTGTTGACCATGTTATGTCTAGTCTATGAGACCAACCTCACATAACAGCTGCGCTAAATGCAATTTAACTGTTGGATCTCCTATAGATGGTGGGCCATCAAAACCGATAGTCACATTATAAACACATGGATCAACTGGGTCGATGAAATGAATGAAAATTGAAATATGTTGCTTGTATTGAACTCAACGTGCATACACGTATTTCATTTAGCAGAGCGACTTCCAGGAGCATAGATTGTACTGTATCTAAATGCGTGGGAGCTGGGCGGAGTTTCTAGATCTTGTGGGAGGGAGCGGTCAACACCGTCAACTCCACCCTCCTCTCTCCCCCTCAGGACCGGAGATGCTGAAAGCTCTTTAGTGTTGGGTTTATTCTTGAGTTACATGGCTGTGTGTGTCCTCGTTCTGTGTTATAGCCAAGTATCCCATTATACAACAACAGATATCCACAAAGTTTCCGTTGGAGCCCCGTCGCATGGGAGTCAAGCTCCTCTGGGAAGCATAAGGAATTAAAGGAATTGCCTGGACTTCGCCGAATGCAATTGGGGTGAGTAGGCTACATTACATAGATCAAATCAGGCTACTTAAGTCAGGATAGTCAACTCAGTAACACTGACACTGTTTTCCAGGGATTGAAACTAGGTGGGTGGGCGATCTGGTTAGTTTCATCAGCTCACTTCCAAAGCATAAATAGGCTACATTAAGAAATACGTTTAATACTTAAAAAATACCAACTTTAGCACAACACTTCATAATTTATAATTTAAAGTACGTTCAGAAATATAATTGAATAGAATGATAATTTAAATGAATCACTATATTCTCTGCACCATATTCTGATATGTAACTCTATTGTATGTAGGACATAGCAGGGCCGGTACCAGATTCAGGGACGGTACCAGAACGAACCAGTTGGATTTCCATAGTGGGTCACGTTTTTTCACGAGACCTCCATTTTTTTTAAATGGGTTTTATATTAAAGACATATAATTTAACTGTAAAAATGTATTGCCTTTTAATGTGTCGTGAACACAACCAGTCATCTGATTGTCAAATAAATCACATCGTAGGCTGTGCATGAGTTTCAAGTTTGGGGAAGCTTACAATTTTCCTACCATTTCTATGGAGCTGCGTGCCAGTTAGGATTATCATATGCGCATTTTCATGGAACAGTAGTATAATTTCAATAATAACGTTTTCGTTTCTCAAAATCATTGTGACTTGGTTAATCATAAAAATCCGAATTAAAATTAGAAAATAAATCCCAAAGTAATAATTAAACCAAGGCAAGAGCACCAGCCGCATTGTAAACGAAACAAAATATATAAATCCGACAAATAAAACAGTAGAAAATGTCAGGATGAAAATCCAGCTACTTTCAATCGCATTAATCTCTCTACTTCCACCTGTCTGCCTCAATTTCTATCTATCTTGACTTGAACTATCGCTAGTGAAGTGCAACATTGCGTCATATCAATCAACTGGGTTCGGCCATTTGCAAAGGATGTAATGCGTTTTTGTTTTTTTTACTTCGTTGCCTTACTTGTGCGAGGTGGAGACAAAATTACTGAAAAAGTCAGTTTATTCCTGGTGGAAATGGTGAGTTAAGACAATCATAACATCCCCAAATGGGCACTTTCCTACATTTGTGCGCAGCAGGCCAGGTAGACCGACTTCTATGCATGCTCAGGTGCGCGTGCTCCCTTAACATTAACAGATAGAAAAACCAGACACATTTAACACTCCAAACAAAATATAATACACAATATTGACAAAACTCATAGATGGTTATGAAATAAATCAAAACTTGATTCTTACAAGTGTAGCAGGTTGTGAACTCTGCAAATATTTTTTATTTTTTTATTTCACCTTTATTTAACCAGGTAGGCTAGTTGAGAACAAGTTCTCATTTACAACTACGACCTGGCCAAGATAATGCAAAGCAGTTAGACACAAAAAGCAACATAGAGTTACACATGGAATAAACAAACATACAGTCAATAATACATTCGAAAAAGTATATATACAGTATGTGCAAATGAGGTAGGATAAGGGAGGTAAGGCAATAAATAGGCCATGTTGGCGAAGTAATTACAATATAGCAATTAAACACTGGAATGGTAGATGTGCAGAAGATTAATGTGTAAGTAGAGATACTGGGGTGCAAAGGAGCAAGATAAATAATTAAATACATTCTAGGGATGAGGTAGATTGGATGGGCTATTTACAGATGAGCTATGACCAGTGAGATATACCTGCTGGAGCGCGTGCTACGGGTGGGTGCTGCTATGGTGACCAGTGAGCTCAGGTAAGGCAGGGCTTTACCTAGCAGAGACTTGTAGATGACCTGGAGCCAGCCAGCCAACGAGAGCGTACAGGTTGCAGTCGTGGGTAGTATATGGGGCTTCAGTGACAAAACGGACTGTGATAGGCTGCATCCAATACAAGAGTATGTTTGGCAGCATGAGAGAAGGATAACGGTTCTAATCTAAGAATGAGAACTGTAGAATATTGTAATTAATACATGCATTAACATAAATTAATGTAACCAAGTTATGGGGATTAACAGTACATGTACTACTGGTGATATATGTAATGGGTAATTTATCAAAATAAACAATCAAAGGGGCAAACAATTCACACAATGAATTTGCAGGAGAAGGCTGAGAGATTGATGGGAGAAGGTTGAGAGATTGGTGGGAGAAGGCTGAGAGATTGGTGGGAGAAGGCTGAGAGATTGGTGGGAGAAGGCTGAGAGATTGGTGGGAGAAGGTTGAGAGATTGGTGGGAGAAGGTTGAGAGATTGGTGGGAGAAGGCTGAGAGATTGGTGGGAGAAGGCTGAGAGATTGGTGGGAGAAGGCTGAGAGATTGGTGGGAGAAGGTTGAGAGATTGGTGGGAGAAGGCTGAGAGATTGGTGGGAGAAGGCTGAGAGATTGGTGGGAGAAGGCTGAGAGATTGGTGGGAGAAGGTTGAGAGATTGGTGGGAGAAGGCTGAGAGATTGCATTGTGGAGAGATTCGCCTATATCTCCGCCACACACCCCTCCCCTTCTTCTTGCCTCAACATTTGAAATTATTATCCAATTATTAGCTTCACACATATTTTAGACGCTTCTCACTGACAGCTGCAACTCAATAATCAGCTAGGCCACTCAATGATCCCACCGTGTAAAAAAAAAAAAAAAAAAAAAAAGTTATGTAATCATTGGCCAATGTTGACTTTTTTAAATGTATTTGGTCTATTACAAATCAGTCGGACACTATTTCAATCTGAAGACAGTATGGTTTTTAGTGACTGAAATGCATCAGAAAGGTGTTGGGAAATTCAGAAGATCTTCTTATTTTTTAACCTTTATTTAACTAGGCAAGTCAGTTAAGAACAAATTCTTATTCACAATGACGGGCTAGGAACAGTGGGTTAACTGCCTGTTCAGGGGCAGAACAGAACCTTGTAGGCTCAGGGATTTGAACTTGCAACCTTTTTGGTTACTAGTCCAACGCTCTAACCACTAGGCTACCCTGCCGCCCATCAGGCAATAATTCTGTCATCAGTACCAGTATTGTTGTATGATCTTCCAGTCTGATTTAGTGCCAAGTCTTGTCCAGTCTGATTTAGTGCCTGCTCTTGTCCAGTCTGATTTAGTGCCTGCTCTTGTCCAGTCTGATTTAGTGCCTGCTCTTGTCCAGTCTGATTTAGTGCCTGCTCTTGTCCAGTCTGATTTAGTGCCTGCTCTTGTCCAGTCTGATTTAGTAGCTGGTCTTGTCCAGTTTGATTTAGTAGCTGGTCTTGTCCAGTCTGATTTAGTAGCTGGTCTTGTCCAGTCTGATTTAGTGAGTGCCTGCTCTTGTCCAGTCGGATTTAGTAGCTGGTCTTGTCCAGTCTGATTTAGTGAGTGCCTGGTCTTGTCCAGTCTGATTTAGTGAGTGCCTGGTCTTGTCCAGTCTCATTTAGTAGCTGGTCTTGTCCAGTCTGATTTAGTGAGTGCCTGGTCTTGTCCAGTCTCATTTAGTGAGTGCCTGGTCTTGTCCAGTCTGATTTAGTAGCTGGTCTTGTCCAGTCTGATTTAGTGAGTGCCTGGTCTTGTCCAGTCTCATTTAGTGAGTGCCTGGTCTTGTCCAGTCTGATTTAGTGAGTGCCTGGTCTTGTCCAGTCTGATTTGGTGCCTGGTCTTGTCCAGTCTGATTTAGTGAGTGCTTGGTCTTGTCCAGTCTGATTTAGTGAGTGCCTGGTCTTGTCCAGTCTGATTTAGTGAGTGCCTGGTCTTGTCCAGTCTGATTTAGTGAGTGCCTGGTCTTGTCCAGTCTGATTTAGTGAGTGCCTGGTCTTGTCCAGTCTGATTTAGTGAGTGCCTGGTCTTGTCCAGTCTGATTTAATGAGTGCCTGGTCTTGTCCAGTCTGATTTAGTGAGTGCCTGGTCTTGTCCAGTCTGATTTAGTGAGTGCCTGGTCTTGTCCAGTCTGATTTAGTGAGTGCCTGGTCTTGTCCACTCGGTTCTAACAACTCATGGGCATTTTAGAGGGAAACATTAGGTTTGTAAGTGTTCATGAGAGTCTTATCTTTCAGTGATGGGGTCATACTATTTTATAGCTTCAACCAGTCAAAAGATAGAGCCACATTTTAGAAAGATAACAGAAACCTCTCTGTTCATTACAACTGCATCTAACAGCTACTGGAGGTTACTGACCAGTGGAGGCTCCTCAGAGGAGGAAGGGGAGGACCCTCCTACTCTGTGAATTAAAAAAAAAATTAAAAGAGTGAATCATTAATTAATCTAGTACTGAAAGCATCAGCTACAGCTAGCTAGCACTACAGTGCATAAAATGTGGTGAGTAGTTGACTCAAGGAGAAGCAGCAGAGAGAGATATTTCATATTATTTTTCTCCAGTTTCACGTAAGCTAGCTAATGCAGCTAATTTAGCCTACTCAACAATGTGACTGAGAGAGAAATTATATTTATTTTAGCTAGCTGGTTAATGCTATCCATCATTCCAACTCTTCCAATTCAAGGTAAGCTTTCATTTAAAAAAATGTTTATTGCCACCTGGGCCCGCCGGTGTAACTGTTCAGCTACTTGCTGTACACTACTGTGTAATAGGATTGAATTGTGTGGGTTTACTAACACCTTAGTTCTTGTAGCTACTGTATGTTGACTATGACTAAGGTTTGGCATGGAGAGGTTTTTTCCACCTGGTCACAGAGAGCTGTTGTGTTGTGCACTGAAGTCCACAAGTGAAGGGAACATGTGAGAGGATGAGAGCAGGTAGATGTGATGATGCTGTTTGTATGGCTGCTATGAAAGTGAACTGTGTGTCCGAGTGATCAGAGGTGTATTCATTCTTCCAATTCTGTTGCAAAATGTTGTTTTTTTTCAATGGAAAGAAACGTAACGAAATGGGTATGAACCTACCTGAATATGTCCATTAAACTCTTGTAACGTTTCGCAACTAAAACTGTTTGGACTAATGATTACACCCTAGATCAGCTAGATTCAGGCAAGAGTCTGCAAGGCGGTATTGAATGCCACTGTCTGTCACCTTGGTTACTAAAAAATGTCTCTTGACCTGTGCACCTATGTTATAAACCTTCATTCGTAGGCTAGGTTGTAGCAACCTCATGACGGGTAGAGGGCAAATTGGAGTATCGTGTAGGAGCCTAAACCTGTCAATGTTACATTGAGCTTGGTGAATGGAATATGAATGACAGTCATCCAATATGCTGTAATAGAAATAAGACCATACTCGTAAAAAAATGATTGTCCTCCCTAATCTTGCACGGCACTGACCCCCACTGTTACTGACATAATCCCCGTTCTATCAACCAAGTGTAAATTTCCTCTCGCGACCCCATTTTTAAATCGGTCTTTCATCTAAACTAAGCTAGAGACTTTTTTATGGCCATTGTTTATGCTATCTAGCTAGGTTAATGTTTGCAATGCGAGCTAGATAGCTAAATATTATAGCTAGAAAAGATTAGCTATCTACCAAAGAGCTTGCTAAGAATATGTACATAACATACTTTACAATCAACGAAATACACTATATATACAAAAGTATGTGGACACCCCTTCAAATAAGTGGATTCGGCTATTTCAGCCATACCCGTTGCTGACAGGTGTATAAAATCGAGCACACCGCCATGCAATCTCCATAGACAAACATTGACAGTAGAATTACCTTACTGACAGTGGAGGCTGCTGAGGGGAGAGCGACTCATAATAATGGTCAGAATGGAGCAAATGGATTGTCATCAAACACCTGGAAACGGTATGGTATTTGATACCATTCCACTGATTCCGCTCCAGTCATTACCACAAGCCTGTTCTCCCCAATTCATATACCCTGATGAAGACAGCTTGTCTGTTAAAACGTTGGTTATTAGGTTATTATTGCATCTGAGCTCCTAGAGTGGGCGGCTCTTCTTTTCTTCTTCAAGAACTCCCCAATTAAGGTGCCACCAATCTCCTGTGCTTACTGAAGAGCTCAGTGACTTTCAACGTGGCACCGTCATTGGATGCCACCTTTCCACCAAGTCAGTTCATCAAATTTCTGCCTTGGGAGAGCTGCCCTGGTCTACTGTAAGTGCTGTTATTGTGAGGTGGAAACGTCTAGGAGCAACAACGGCTCAGCCGCATGGTGGTAGGCCACACAAGCCCACAGAACGGGACCACAGAGTGCTGTAGTGCGTACAAATCATCTGTCCTCGGTTGCAACACTCACTACCGAGTTCCAAACGGCCTCTGGAAGCAACGTCAGTACAATAACTGTTCATCGGAAGGTTAAAAATGTGTTTCCATGGCCAAGCAGCCGCACACAAGCCTAAGATCCCCATGAGCAATGCCAAGCGTCGGCTGGAGGGGTGTAAAGCTCGCCGCCATTGGACTCCGGAGTAGTAGAAACGTGTCCTCTGGAGTGATGAATCACGCTTCACCATCTGGTAGTCCGACGGACTAATCTGGTTTTGGCTGATGCTAGGAGAATTCTACCTAGCCCAATGCACAGTGCCAGCTGTAAAGTTTGGTAGAGGAGGAATAATGGTCTGGGGCTGTTTTTCATGGTTCAGGCAAGGCCCTTTAGAGCATACAATGATATTCTAAATGATTCTGCGCTTCCAACTTTGTGGCAACAGCTTGGGGAATGCCTTTTCCTGTTTTAGCATAACAATGGCCCCGGGCACAGAGGTCCTTACAAAAATGTTGCGTTAGAACTTGACTGGCCTGCACAGAGCTCTGACCTCAAACCCATCAAACACCGTTGGGATGAATTGGAACGCCGACTGCGAGCCAGGCCTAATCGCCCAACATCAGTGCCCGACCTCACTAATTCTCTTGTGGCTGAATGGAAGCAAGTCCTCGCAGCAATGTTCCAACATAAAGTGTTTTTCTGCAAAGTTACCGGGATGTCACGTGTCCTACTTATATCAGTCCACCCGTAACAACGTAAGTATTACAAAACTTCTATTCAATCAAATAAACCTCAAATAGAAAATAAGCCATGCATTTTTTGTTGTTGGCCAAATTCGACACTCTCATTGACGTCCGTAAAAAAACTCCTTGCATGGTGGGCGAAACAAAGAAAAATGCCACCTACTGGAGGGAGACTTTTTGGCAAAGTTGTGGCTCTCTCTTCCTCTTCCTCTCTGTTGCACAGTCATATTGGCTCGCTAGCAACATGACATCGTTTCTAATCTAGAGGCAGTGCAAACGTAAATTGAGCTAGCCCTCCAAGACCAGCCCAACTCAGGTTGACTTCAAAGTGCGAGGCCTTAGATTT
The DNA here is from genome assembly GCF_036934945.1 of Oncorhynchus masou masou. Classification (NCBI taxonomy): domain Eukaryota; kingdom Metazoa; phylum Chordata; class Actinopteri; order Salmoniformes; family Salmonidae; genus Oncorhynchus; species Oncorhynchus masou. The sequence continues at coordinate 10,623,827 of NC_088222.1, forward strand.
TGTCTCCAATTCAAACAAAGAGGTACGCTACAACAAGACTTGCTCTTAGTTTGAGCCATTTCTATTGAGAAAAGACCATACGCCTTAGATCGGATTAGGCTTAGATCGGATACGGCTTAGATCGGATATAGGATTTCCCAAAACCGGAAGTCCCAACTTGGAAATGAGAGAAAGGCCTATTCCAGCATCCGAATAGTACACCATAGAGTACACTGTAGACGCCAACTTCCCTTCAATTCACATGGCTGAAATGACCTCACAAGAGAAAGTATCCAACTCATGTGTGTAGCCCATGTATCTGATGCTGTCATACTCTTTTTGAACAGACAGCATCAGATACATAGTCTATACGTACTGAGACAGAGGGGTGCTGTTTCACTGTCCAGACAGCATCAGATACATGGTCTACACATACTGAGATAGAGAGGTGCTGTTTCACTGTCCAGACAGATACATGGTCTACACATACTGAGATAGAGAGGTGCTGTTTCACTGTCCAGACAGATACATGGTCTACACATACTGAGACAGAGGGGAGCTGTTTCACTGTCCAGACAGATACATGGTCTACACCTACTGAGATAGAGAGGTGCTGTTTCACTGTCCAGACAGATACATGGTCTACACATACTGAGACAGAGGGGAGCTGTTTCACTGTCCAGACAGCATCAGATACATGGTCTACACATACAGAGACAGAGGGGAGCTGTTTCACTGTCCAGACAGATACATGGTCTACACATATTGAGACAGAGGGGAGCTGTTTCACTGTCCAGACAGATACATGGTCTATACATATTGAGACAGAGGGGAGCTGTTTCACTGTCCAGACAGATACATGGTCTATACATACTGAGACAGAGGGGAGCTGTTTCACTGTCCAGACAGATACATGGTCTACACATACTGAGACAGAGGGGAGCTGTTTCACTGTCCAGACAGATACATGGTCTACACATACTGAGACAGAAGGGAGCTGTTTCACTGTCCAGACAGATACATGGTCTATACATATTGAGACAGAGGGGAGCTGTTTCACTCTCTCAGATGCTTCATCTGAGATGTATCTTTCTGTTTATTTTTGTATTATTATATTTTATTTGGACGGGCAAGGAGGTACGGTAGGGCGGGCCAGGCCCCCTAAGGTCCTCCCATAACGTCAGCCCTGGGACACAGTATCCTGTGAGGCAGCGGTTAGCTTTGAGGTTTAACCATTGGGCCAGTAACCGAAAGGTTGCTGGTTTGAACACCAGAGCCGATAAGGTGAAAATCTGTCGGTGTGCTCTTGAGCAAGGCACTTAAACCCCAATTGTTCCAGGGCTGCTGGACAATGGTGATCGTTTCCGTGACGATTCTCCTTGCGGTTGTCTCAGGGTAAACGCATTTCCATAACATGTGTGTAAAGTGTGTAACAGGATAAATATAAGCATCGGACGCACATAATTCCTCTAACATAGCAATCAATCTTATACTGGTGAATGTCTGGCAAAAGTTGGGGCTAACTTTTTAAGATAGCATATTGCATATTTGACTGTTCCTGCTTGTTGTCCTGACATTTCACGTCCCATACTTTGACTGTCATTTTCCTCTATTCTGTTCAAAGCACGCTGCTGTGCTGTGCCAATTTCTCAGCAGTCAGAGACGTGACACATATATACACCTCCATTTAGCTTTTTTATCAACATAGGCTGTATAGTCCACACACAGTCGGTATCATAAGTATTCACCCCCCCCCCCCCCCACCACCCCTTGTTTTTTTTCCACATTTTGTTGCTTTATAAAATGGGATTAAAATTGAATAAATTGTGTGGGTTTTTTTTGTCATAGGTCTACCCAAAAATCTTAAACATGTCAAACTGAAGAGAAAAAAAGTTTTATACATTTGTACTAATTTATAATAATGAATGAACTAAAATGTAAAAGTATTCACCTTCTTGGTTTAGGCCGGCTTAAGTTAGTTCAGGAGTACAATGTGGCTTAACAAATCACACATTAAGTTACATGGACTCACTCTGTGTGAAATAATTGTGGTTGACATGATTTTTAAATGACAACTTTGTTTGAGTGTGAGTGTGGCTGAAGATCAGTGAGGTTTCATGGGAAGAACCTTCAACAGGTTGTGTGTGTCCCCTGTCCCCCATACATTCAACATCAGTAAGGTCCCAAAGTCAAATATTGAATTTAGCACAGATTCAAGTACAAAGACCAGGGAGATTTTCAAAAGCCTCAAAGAAGGGTAGTGATTGGTAGATGGGTAGCGATAACAAATTAGACATTGAATATCACTTTAAGCACGGTCAAGTGCATAAATAATCGTGGGTGATGTATTAAACTACAGAGACACATCAAAAATACAGTCATCCTTCTGAACTGAGCTGGAGAACAGGAATGAACCTGCTCAGGGATGTCGCTATGAGGCCATTAGTGATTTTAAAACAGCTACTGAGTTCAGTAGCTGTGATGGGAGACAACTGAGGATGGATCAACAACAATAATGACCTAAATGACAGAGTGACAAGAAGAATACAAATATCCAGAATAAAATAAATAAAACATTTAAACATGCATCCTGCAACAATCCTTTACCCAAAATGTAAAAAAAAACACAGCAAAGGAAAACACTTTTTGGCTTAAAAGAAAAGCCTAATGTTTAAGCCAAATCCAACACTAGACATCACTGAGTAACTACCTCCTTATTTTCAAGGATGGTGGTGGCTGCATCATGGTATGGGTATGCTTGTCATCAGCAAAGACTGGGGAGTTTTTCAGGATACAAACCAACGGGATCCTAGAGGAAAGCCTGATTCAGTCTGCTTTACATTAAACACTGGGAGAGGAATTCACCTCTTCAGCAGGACAATAACCTAAAACACAAGACCAAATCTACACTGGAGTGACTTACCAAGAAGACCACGAATGTTCCTACGTGGCCAAGTTACAGCTTTGGCTTACTGTCTAGCTATGATCCCCAACACCTTGATAGAGCTTGAGGAATTATGAAAAGAATAATGGGCAAATCTTGCACAATCCAGGTGTGTAAAGCTCTTAGAGACGTACCCAAGAAGACTCACAGCTGTAATCACTGCCAAAGGTGATTCTAACATGTATTGACTCAGGGGGGAGAATACTTATCTAATCAAGATATATTCATGTTTTATTTTTTATTAATATTTATTTTTTAAGTATATATTTTTTCTTCCACTTTTCACATTGGGTATTTAGTGTAGATCGTTGACAAAAAATGATAATTAAATCAATTTTAATCCGACTTTGTAAAACAATAAAATGTGAATGAAATCGAAGGGGATGAATACTTATGAAACCCACTGTAGTCGAGGCTAGTTAGTAGTAAATGGATCGGTGGAAAGTGCTGATTTGTGAATTGTGTAATGAGATTCCCCCTGTGAGTCAATGAGTAATCCTGTTGTGTGCTCGTTTTGAATTGAGCAGACGAGCTGTCAGCTGAGAGAGAAGCTGCTCACTCATCTCTCTTTTAGCACTGAAATGTGTATTTGTATCATACCCTTGATTATATATAATTAGCTCTGTAGGTGTCAAGTCAACTGCCATTTTTAGTTTAGCCAAAATAATCTACTGATGAGATTGGTAATAAAAAAATTAAAAAACATAGTTATTATCAATGATTAACACTCCAAGGATTTATCACATTCCCAGTCCTAAAATCAAATCTAGGCTACATTAATCTAGGAAAAGGTACAACTTTGTTTGTATGAATGCGGTTGGCACATGTTGTGCCAAGCAGCAAGGTTTAATGTGCAGAACATTCAACAAGGTTGTCATTAGAGGTGGTGGTGGTAGACGTGGCTATTGCTGTGCCTGTGTCTGTCAGCGTCCATATAGAATTGGGAATTAACACTTAAGGTCAAGCCCCTGTGGAGGTTGTGTGCAGATTGATTTATCTCTATGCTGTCCCACAGTAGCTGTGGTGAGGTAATGGCAATTAACTCAAATCAAAGTTTATTTGTCACATGCGCCAAATACAACCTTACAGTGAAATGACTTACTTACAGGCTCTAACCAATAGTGCAAAAAGGGTATTCGGTGAACAATAAGTAAGTAAAAAAATAAAACAACAGCAAAAGACAGTGAAAAATAACAGTAGCGAGACTATATACAGTAGCGAGGCTATATACAGTAGCGAGGCTAGCGAGGCTATATACAGTAGCGAGGCTATAACAGTAGCGAGACTATATACAGTAGTGAGGCTATATACAGTAGAGAGGCTATAACAGTGGTGAGGCTATATACAGTGGTGAGGCTATGTACAGTGGTGAGGCTATATACAGTAGCGAGGCTATAACAGTAGCGAGGCTATATACAGTAGCGAGACTATAACAGTAGCGAGGCTATAACAGTGGTGAGGCTATATACAGTAGAGAGGCTATATACAGTAGAGAGGCTATATACAGTAGCGAGGCTATATACAGTAGCGAGGCTATATACAGTAGCGAGGCTATATACAGTAGAGAGGCTATATACAGTAGCGAGGCTATATACAGTAGTGAGCCTATATACAGTAGTGAGGCTATATACAGTAGCGAGGCTATATACAGTAGAGAGGCTATATACAGTAGCGAGGCTATATACAGTAGCGAGGCTATAACAGTAGTGAGGCTATATACAGTAGCGAGGCTATAACAGTAGAGAGGCTATATACAGTAGCGAGGCTATATACAGTAGCGAGACTATATACAGTAGCGAGGCTATATACAGTAGCGAGACTATATACAGTAGTGAGGCTATAACAGTAGCGAGGCTATATACAGTAGCGAGGCTATAACAGTAGTGAGGCTATATACAGTAGCGAGGCTATAACAGTAGCGAGGCTATAACAGTAGCGAGGCTATAACAGTAGCGAGGCTATATACAGTAGCGAGGCTATATACAGTAGCGAGACTATATACAGTAGCGAGGCTATAACAGTAGTGAGGCTATAACAGTAGCGAGTCAACCTACAGACACCGGTTTGTCAGGCTGATTGAGATAGTATGCATGTGTAGATATGTTCAGATTCAAACTAAATCTATTTGTATAGTTATTAACAAGGCTAAACTGCTCTCATCTACACACTTTCACTTTGCTCTCGCTCTCAGTAGTAAGTACAGTAGTAAAACACAGTAGAGTTTATTTTCCCACTAAGTATCCTCATCTCAGGGCTACTAGGCTACTGAGCTACCTAGACTAGGCTACTGAGCTACCTAGACTAGGCTACTGAGCTACCTAGACTAGGCTACTGAGCTACCCAGACTAGGCTACTGAGCTACCTAGGCTACTGAGCTACCCAGACTAGGCTACTGAGCTACCTAGACTAGGCTACTGAGCTACCCAGACTAGGCTACTGAGCTACCTAGACTAGGCTACTGAGCTACCTAGGCTACTGAGCTACCCAGACTAGGCTACTGAGCTACCTAGACTAGGCTACTGAGCTACCTAGGCTACTGAGCTACCTAGGCTAGGCTACTGAGCTACCTAGGCTAGGCTACTGAGCTACCTAGGCTAGGCTATTGAGCTACCTAGGCTAGGCTACTAGGCTACTGAGCTACCCAGACTAGGCTACTAGGCTACTGAGCTACCCAGACTAGGCTACTGAGCTACCCAGGCTAGGCTACTGAGCTACCTAGGCTAGGCTACTAGGCTACTGAGCTACCCAGACTAGGCTACTGAGCTACCCAGGCTAGGCTACTGAGCTACCTAGGCTAGGCTACTAGGCTTCTCAGAAGTGGAGGGTGTAGCAGCTCTTAGAGGTGGAAGAAGAGAATGTTTTCATGACTCTGTGTACAGTGAAAACACTGAGGCATAAGACACGGTGAGGGTGAAGGAAGTATGTGAGACAGGACAGAGGGGTAAACACTTGTGATGTTTACTGTAAGCAACATATGGCACAGTATGTTGTGCCGTGTGTTTGTCCGTGCATATGTGTCTGTATGAGATGTCTCTCCGCGTTTAAATGTTGTTTAACCACTGGGGAGAACACCATGACAGGGGGTCTGTTCAACATGTCCATTCACCAGATGTAATTATATATCTTTCCAGTACAACAGTGACAACCTTCTGGATGTTTGGAATATAATGAATCTCATCCTACAAAATGTTCCATGATGCTCTGGTTCAAACTTTGTAAATAATTTGACCTAAACTCTTAGGGGGGAAAAAGGGTTCTGATGCTATTCAGCGTCCCTCCCCGTGTGCTCTGTGTACCTACAGTAGGTGTACCTTGGTGGTGTGCTGCAGCCCTGGAGGAAAATGTCAGCACAATCAAAGAACTTAGAATAACTAGAAATGGCAGCCATTTGGAAACACAGTAACCAGTCCAGTCACAAACCAAGATGTTTATTAACCCAAAGACTTTTTTTCAATGTTAGGAAGAAGAGCCATCCTCTTGAATTGGTTTTGTTTGTGTGTGTGTGTGTGTGTGTGTGTGTGTGTGTGTGTGTGTGTGTGTGTGTGTGTGTGTGTGTGTGTGTGTGTGTGTGTGTGTGTGTGTGTGTGTGTGTGTGTGTGTGTGTGTTATCCCATGCCCCAGGATACTTCTCAGTGCACAACAGCCCAGTCCCCATCCTGTATCAACAGAATCATGAGGAGGCTGGTCAGGCCGGTTTACACTTTACTGTTTAGGTCACATGACGGTCAAGGTTCTTCTGACAAGGCCTCAGAGTGTGTCAAGGTTAGTGTGTGTGTCTTTCACTTTTCTTTTTCCTTTATTTAATTAGGCAAGTCAGTTAAGAACACATTCTTATTTACAGTGACGGCCAATATAGAAAGATATCTAAACAACTACACACTTACAAACTAATGACCTACTATTCCAGTCTGAAGGCAGCACCCACCCGAGCCATTCAAAACCCTACTAGCCTGGAGTCATACCTGAGAATAATTAAAAATCCCTCATCGTTATTCACCCAGGGAGCGTCAGGATATAGGCCTATCAGAAGAAGCACTAGGATCTCCTTACCGCACAGTGTGTTAACTCGGGGATTTGATACCTCACACCTTCTGAAATTACAGTCTGTAACCTATTCTATTCTCTGAACAAGCATTGGGTGTTGGGAATCAACAACACACTAGAATACAATAGCGTGCTCTGCTGCTCCCCTTTGGTCCAGGCCGAAAGATCAAACATAACCCTATTGTTTGATCTTGTAATTGTAATACACCCCTATCCCACTGTCAGGAGGAATCAGAGAGAGGAAAAAGGCAGATGCTGTAGAATTCAGCGTAGGCTACCTCATTGGCCCTGAAGGTGCTCTGGCTGTTCTAAATTCCTTGTGAGTAACAAATGGTTGTTTGAACATAATCAGTCATTGTATCTGAGAAAGGGAGGTAAAGAGCAAAATAGAGTCCTCCTCCACCATTATCAAGGAATAATTGTAATCATTCCCTCACATAAAGTATCACCCCGTGGGGTTGCCATGGACACCACCTCACTTAACTTATTTAATGGTTTTAATCTAAAGAAAGTGTATTTATTTTATGGTTTTAATCTAAAGAAAGTGTATTTATTTTATGGTTTTAATCCAAAGGAAGTGTATTTATTTAATGGTTTTAATCCAAAGAAAGTGTATTTAGTTTATGGTTTTAATCTAAAGAAAGTGTATTTAGTTTATGGTTTTAATCTAAAGAAAGTGTATTTAGTTTATGGTTTTAATCTAAAGAAAGTGTATTTAGTTTATGGTTTTAATCCAAAGGAAGTACAGGCCCAAGTACAGTGTTATAAATGAGTAAATGCAGTGCAGGCAGATTGTAAAAATCATTCATTACTACTTCTTTTGGCAGGCTTACTGGTATCGGGTTGTAGATTTCCCATATAGCCATTTATTTTTATTTTTTTTAAATCTAGTTGAACTACTAATGACCAAGAAATCCAATACAAGATATAAACATAACCCATTGTTATCTAGACTTAGTTCTGGCCTATAGTTGAGATTTAATTTAGCCTTTCAATCACGATTAAGTATCTAGAGGGATAAACCAGCAAGGGACAGAAAAAGGGGGAACCTGAGTGAGAAAAAGATGAGAACCGTGAGAACGAAGACATTTAGGGTCACTATACAGACGTTGAATCAATTTACGTTTATGAGCGTCCCTGTTTGTTTGCCTTCACTCACTTTGCCAGCTTAGCAGGCTGCAGCTTAGTGATGCTATGGTTATGTAAGACAGAGCTATATACAGCCGAAGGACAATCCTCCCCTCCTTTCAACCACTTCAACTCTAATCTGACAATTATCAGATTAGGGTGACGTAGAAATCAAATAAATCAATTTATATCCATCTATCTCCATGATTTAGTCTGTTGGGAAATGTAAATATTGGTGATCAATATCAAAGAACGTTTTGTAATTTAGGTCTAATTGCCGGGCAAAAAAAAATATAGCCAAATCCAGACTTAGCCATCCCCGAGGGCGGTCTGGTAGCTCGTATATGTCTGTAGGTTAATAATGTAGTAAGGTACGGTGGAAGCTTATGCAAGAGGGCTTTATAAACAAAAAGAGTGCAATGCATCAATCTACGAGGCTTCAAGGAGGGTCCGCCTACTTTCTGATACAGAGTGTGGTATGACAAACTGCGTTCACAGTCTTCAGTACAGTGGCAGCTGCATTCATATAATCGATTTTCCCCATAGTCTATAACTGGTATGAATGTCGACTGAATGATTTGTTATGGGCAATTTAATGAAAGGTATGCCCTATTCTTATAAAGGAAGTTCATTTTAATTCTTAACTTCTTAAGTAACTAATCAATATGCTTTCTGAAAAATAGCTTCTCGTCCATCCAGATACCCAGATATTAATAACCTGGGACATCAGCAGATACATTTTTATGTGATTTGGAAAATAACATTTAATTAGTTTGCATTAAGTTCTGATTCCAGTTCAACAAAGGTTTTCTGCAAAGCATCATTTATTATGATTTTTTTTTATTTTAATTTCACCTTTATTTAACTTGGCAAGTCACTTTAAGAACATATTCTTATTTACAATGACAACTTAGTGGGTTAAATGCCTTGTTCAGGGGCAGAACGACAGATTTTTACCTTGTCAGCTCGGGGATTCGATCCAGCAACCTTTCGGTTACTGGCCCACTAGGCTACCTGCTGCCCCAAAAAGCCCGATTGCAGTTCTGTTGTCAACAGAAAGCACAGCGGTATCATCCTCATACACTTGTTAGCTCATCAACCTGAGGTTTGGCTAAACTGGACCAATGATTCAGCGTACCATAGTTTCAATGGCAAAAGTACAGTAGTAAGACACAGACTTTATTTTCCCACTAAGTAACCTCATCTCAGGGCTGTTTTGCTACTGAGCTACCTAGGCTAGGCTACTGAGCTACCCAAACTAGGCTACTGAGCTACCCAGACTAGGCTACTGAGCTACCCAGACTAGGCTACTGAGCTACCCAGACTAGGCTACTAGGCTACTGAGCTACCCAGACTAGGCTACTGAGCTACCCAGGCTAGGCTACTGAGCTACCCAGGCTAGGCTACTGAGCTACCCAGGCTAGGCTACTGAGCTACCTAGGCTAGGCTACTGAGCTACCCAGTCTAGGCTACTGAGCTACCCAGACTAGGCTACTGAGCTACCCAGACTAGGCTACTGAGCTACCCAGACTAGGCTACTAGGCTACTGAGCTACCCAGACTAGGCTACTGAGCTACCCAGGCTAGGCTACTGAGCTACCCAGGCTAGGCTACTGAGCTACCCAGGCTAGGCTACTGAGCTACCTAGGCTAGGCTACTGAGCTACCTAGGCTAGGCTACTGAGCTACCTAGGCTAGGCTACTGAGCTACCCAGACTAGGCTACTGAGCTACCCAGACTAGGCTACTGAGCTACCCAGACTAGGCTACCAGGCTACTGAGCTATCCAGACTAGGCTACTGAGCTACCCAGGCTAGGCTACTGAGCTACCCAGGCTAGGCTACTGAGCTACCCAGGCTAGGCTACTGAGCTACCCAGGCTAGGCTACTAGGCTACTCAGAAGTGGAGGGTGTAGCAGCTCTTAGAGGTGGAAGAAGAGAATGTTTTCATGACTCTGTGTACAGTGAAAACACTGAGGCATAAGACACTAGTGGTATTTACTGTGAGACAGACCGTCACAATATGTTGTACCATGTGTTTTTCTGTGCATATGCGTCTGTGCGGTGAGAAAACCATGCCAGTGGGCCTGCTCACCATGTCCATTCCCTAGATTACATTATGTACAGTATCATTCCAGTACGACAGTGACAAGCTTCTGGATGTTTCCATTACAATGAATCTCATCCGACAAAAAGTTCCATGATGCTCTGGTTCAGTTTTTATACATAATTTGACCTAGGTCGCCTCCTAAAAGACACCCTATTCCCTACATCAGGGATGGGCAGTTCCAGTCCTCGGGACCGGAGTGGTGTCACACTTTGTCCACATCCCTAGTCAACACAGCTGATTAAAGTAATTGCATTCTAAACTGAAGATCATAATCAGTTGGTTGTTGGAGTCAGGTGTGTTAGCTGGGGCTGGGTTAAAAGTATGACACCTGCTAGGCCCCCGAGGGAGGACTGGAGTTGCCCATCCCTGCCCTAGTGCACTACTTCTGACCAGAGCCACAGGGCTTAAAAGTAGTGTACTATGTAGGGAATAGGTTGCCATTTTTGGGACGCAGTCCTGGTCATGGGAGATTTTTATTTATTTATTTATTTTACTATGCAGGTCAGTTAAGAACAAATTCTTATTTTCAATGACGGCCTAGGAACGGTGGGTTAACTGCTGTTCAGGGGCAGAACGACAGATTTGTACCTTGTCAGCTCGGGGATTCGAACTTTCAACCTTTCGGTTACTGGTCCAAGGATTCGAACATTCAACCTTTCGGTTACTGGTCCAATGCTCTAACCACTAGGCTACCCTGCTGCCCCAGATAACACTCATCAGACACAAGGGTCAGTTTGAAGACGCTCAGCAACCTCTATGTGCCATTCAGTATATTAACAATAAGAAGGGAGTCTAATGAGACCAATGTCTCGTTCACCAGGGAGCCCTGCAATGACCATGTCCATCGTGTCGATACAGCGCCTTCATAAAGTATTCATACCCCTTGACTTATTCCACATCTCAATTAAAAATGGATTGAAACAACAACAAAAATCCCTCTCTCACCCATCTACACACAATATCCCATAATGACAAAAGTTTTATTTTTATTTTTTTAAATGCAAATATATTGAAAATGAAATGTACATAAGTATTCACACCGCTGAGTCAATACATGTTAGAATCACATTTGGCAGTGATTTTTTACAACAGTCTGTCTGAGCTTTGCACACCTGGATTGTACAATATTTTGATATTATTATTTGAAAAATTATTCAAGTCTTGCTGTAGATTTTCAAGCTGATTTTAAGTCAAAACTGTAACTAGTCCACTCAGGAACATTCAATGTCATCTTGGTAAGCAACTCCAGTGTATATTTGGCCTTGTCCTTTAGGTTATTGTCCTGCTGAAAGGTGAATTTGTCTCCCCAGTGTCTGTTGGAAAGCAGACTGAACCAGGTTTTCCTCTAGGATTTTGCCTGTGCTTAGATTTATTTTGTTTCTTTTCACCCTAAACTCCCTAGTCCTTGCCGATGACAAGCATACCCATAACATGATGCAGCCACTACCAAGCTTGAATGTATGAAGAGTGGTACTCAGTGATTTTGTTGTTTTCGATTTGCCCCAAACATAAAGCTTTGTTTTCAGGGCATAAAGTTAATTTCTTTGCCACATTTTTTTGTTGTTTTAGTTTTACACTTTTATTTAATCCATTTTTAAATTCAGGCTGAAACAACAACATGTGGAAAATGTGTGAATGCTTCCTGAAGGCACTTTACATCAATACTGAGGTGTGCCGACATACACTACTATAATATGATGTGTTTTCGGTGCAAAAAGATCATATCCATGTCTCGCAGCACCTTGTTTTTTAATGCTATTCAGCGTCCCTCCCCGTGTGCTCTGTGTACCTACAGTAGGTGTACCTTGGTGGTGTGCTGCAGCCCTGGAGGAAAATGTCAGCACAATCAAAGAACTTAGAATAACTAGAAATGCCAGCCGTCCAGTCACAAACCAAGATGTTTATTAACCCAAATACTTTTTTTCAATGTTAGGAAGAAGAGCCATCCTCTTGAATTGGTTTTGTTTGTGTGTGTGTGTGTGTGTGTGTGTGTGTGTGTGTGTGTGTGTGTGTGTGTGTGTGTGTGTGTGTGTGTGTGTTATCCCATGCCCCAGGATACTTCTCAGTGCACAACAGCCCAGTCCCCATCCTGTATCAACAGAATCATGAGGAGGCTGGTCAGGCCGGTTTACACTTTACTGTTTAGGTCACATGACGGTCAAGGTTCTTCTGACAAGGCCTCAGAGTGTGTCAAGGTTAGTGTGTGTGCGTGCGTGCGTTCGTGCGTACTGTGATTCATATAGAAAGATATCTAAACAACTACACACTTACAGTGTCTAAAGACTACTTTGTTGAGCCATCATACCTACTGTACACTCTTAGAGAAAAAGGTGCTCTCTAGAACCTAAAAGGGGTTTTCAGTTGTCCCCATAGGAGAACCCTTTGAAGAACCCTTTTTGGTTCCAGGCAGAACCCTTTTGAGTTGGAACCCAAAAGAGTTCTACCTGGAACAAAAAAGGGTTCTCCTATGGGGACAGCTAAAGATACGTTTTGGATCCCTTTTTTCTAAGATTGTATATTGTGGCTTTTGTAGCACTCTCCAGTTGGTGTACTGATGTTTGACGACCAGGCCTGTGCACAAGGCAAGGCCCAGGTCAGGTTCTAATGACCTACTATTCCAGTCTGAAGGCAGCACCCACCCGAGCCATTCAAAACCCTACTAGCCTGGAGTCATACCTGAGCCCCTTAATAATTAAATATCCCTAATCGTTATTCACCCAGGGAGCGTCAGGATATAGGCCTATCAGAAGAAGCACTAGGATCTCCTTACCACACAGGGCGCAATCTGATACCTCACATCTGAAATAGTCTGTAGCCTCTTAACACGTAGGATGCTATCCTAGACCCAGGGTTATCCTAGACCCAGGGTTATCCTAGACCCAGGGTTATCCTAGACCCAGGGTTATCCTAGACCCAGGGTTATCCTAGACCCAGGGTTCTATAGTTATTCCCAAGAAAGTTGATTTATTTCATGCTTTTATACCAAAGAAATCTAGTTGAACTACTAATGACCAAGAAATAAAATACAAGATATTAACCTAACCCATTGAAATCTAGACTTAGTTCTGGCCTATAGTTGAGATTTAATTTAGCCTTTCAATCACGATTAAGTATCTAGAGGGATAAACCAGCAAGGGATAGAAAAAGGGGGAACCTGAGTGAGAAAAAGATGAGAACCGTGAGAACGAAGACATTTAGGGTCACTATACAGACGTTGAATCAATTTACGTTTATGAGCGTCCCTGTTTGTTTGCCTTCACTCACTTTGCCAGCTTAGCAGGCTGCAGCTTAGTGATGCTATGGTTATGTAAGACAGAGCTATATACAGCCGAAGGACAATCCTCCCCTCCTTTCAACCACTTCAACTCTAATCTGACAGTTATCAGATTAGGGTGACGTAGAAATCAAGGTACCGTGGAGTAAATACCACCATCACTCTAGGGGTCAGAAGTCGTGGAGGTAGCAAGGTAGCTAGATGGAGTAATGTAGTTAAATAAGTGTTACTTCATCGGCTTAGTGGAAGTACCAGTGAGGCACGCAGAACAGACGATCTCTGACTGGCCGCTATTAGTTAGTGATCCCTTCGGTTCATTTTTTATTTTTGCAATCCACAGTCCTGCACAATGGGGGTTGCATTGCAGTCTGATAAAGAAGCAGCAGTAGCAGTAGCAGTGTATAAGGCAGTTGTTGTGAAATTGTTAGGTTAGATTACTAGAAGCACAAGCATTTCGCTACACTCGCATTAACATCTGCTAGCCATGTGTATGTGACAAATCAAATTTGATTTGATTTGGATTTGTTTCTCCTTGGTGATGATGACACATAAGCCCTTAGCGTTACACAATCAGATGTGCTGTATATGCCAGCTGGAAAGAGGAGGAGCTTTGTTAATCTTTGCACACATGGGGGAAAACAATATCCTTTTATTCCAGCTTTTCTGTCATGTTTACTCTTCTCTGCAGGCCTTAAATATATTTTTATATCATTCTATATACGGTACTTCAAAAATCCAATTGACTCATGACTACTTCAAAGTAGCAAGGCTATGTGATTCCAGATCTTTCTCAGGGTGTTAAGATAAAACGCTGGCCTGGGAGGAACCCATTAATTGCTCAGTAATAAGACCTTATGCACAGCTGTCGGAGAGATTCACACGTCTCTCTGGCTCGCCTTGCACACAGATTACATCACAGTGTAGAGAACCCTGTTCGTCACTATGAAGAGGGCCTAATTGACCTCGTTAGTTACCCAATTAGACAGGATGTCAGCATGAAGAGGGCCTACTCTATAGAGGATACTGGGAGGAAACTCTGTTGCGTCAGGTGTATGATTAAATAAAACGTGTTTAATACTCTGCCTGAAAAGTTGAATTCTCCAGCTATTCTTTGTTTCTGTTATTCTTATTTTCTATCAAAATATCACAGCTATTTTCCTCATCTTAGTATTATATTCTTATCTTATATTGATTTTCTCCAGCTATTCTTTGTTTCTGTTATTCTTATTTTCTATCAAAATATCACAGCTATTTTCCTCATCTTAGTATTATATTCTTATCTTATATTGATTTTCTCCAGCTATTCTTTGTTTCTGTTATTCTTATTTTCTATCAAAATATCACAGCTATTTTCCTCATCTTAGTATTATATTCTTATCTTATATTGATTTTCTCCAGCTATTCTTTGTTTCTGTTATTCTTATTTTCTATCAAAATATCACAGCTATTTTCCTCATCTTAGTATTATATTCTTATCTTATATTGATTTTCTCCAGCTATTCTTTGTTTCTGTTATTCTTATTTTCTATCAAAATATCACAGCTATTTTCCTCATCTTAGTATTATATTCTTATCTTATATTGATTTTCTCCAGCTATTCTTTGTTTCTGTTATTCTTATTTTCTATCAAAATATCACAGCTATTTTCCTCATCTTAGTATTATATTCTTATCTTATATTGATTTTCTCCAGCTATTCTTTGTTTCTGTTATTCTTATTTTCTATCAAAATATCACAGCTATTTTCCTCATCTTAGTATTATATTCTTATCTTATATTGATGTTCACCTGAATGGTGGTAAACATCAAGACAACATGAATAAATATTTTATAAGCATCAAATAAAAAATATAAAAAAATATTGATCACATACACATGGTTAGCAGATGTTAACAAGTGTAGCGAAGTGCTTGTGCTTCTAGTTCTGACAGTGCAGTAATATCTAACAAGTAATCTAACAAATTCACAACGACGGCCTCATACACACAATGTAAAGGACTGGAACATGTACATATAAATATATGGATGCGCGATGGCTGTGCGGCATAGGCAAGATGCAATAGATGGTATAAAATACAGTATTTACATATGAGATGAGTAATGTAGGATATGTAAACATTATCGAAGTGGCGTTGTTTAAAGTGGCTCGTGATACATTTACTAAATCCATTTATTAAAGTGGCCAGAGATTTGAGTCTATGTTGGCAGCAGCCTCTCTGTGTTAGTGATGGCTGTTTAACAGTCTGATGACCTTGAGATTGAAAAACAGCTTCTGTCTCTCGGTCCCAGCTTTGATGCACCTGTACCGACCTCGCCTTCTGGATGATAGTGGGGTGAACAGGCAGTGGCTCAGGTGATTGTTGTCCTTGATGATCTTTTTGGCCTTCCTGTGACATCGTGTGCTGTAGGTGTCCTGGAGGGCAGGTAGTTTGTCCCCGGTGATGCATTGTGCAGACCGCACTACCCTCTGGGGAGCCATGCAATTGAGGGTGGTTGCCGTACCAGGCGGTGATACAGCCCGACAGGATGCTCTCGATGTCCATTTGTAAAAGTTTGTGAGGCTTTTAGGTAACGAGACAAATTTCTTCAGCTTCCTGAGGTTAAAGAGGCGCTGTTGTGCCTTCTTCACCACGCTGTCTGTGTGGGTGGACCATTTCAGTTTGTCCGTGATGTGTACACCGAGGAACTTAAAACTTTCCACCTTCTCCGCTACTGTCCCGTCGATGTGGATAACAGCTCCTTCTGCTGTTTCCTGAAATCCACAATCATCTCCTTTGTTTTGTTGATGTTGAGTGAGAGCCACAATCCGAGGGAATTTTCCTGACACCACAATCCAAGGGAATTTCCATGACTGTGGAAATTCAATGGGGCCATAGATGGATTATAAAATGTCATTTAAACTACACACGTTGCGGTTAGAAGTTGAACTCAACCACCTGGACAAGGGTGGGATGGCCCAGTTGAACCAAGTTGACACTGACATTCACTAACACGCAAGTCTAGAATGGCTGTCTTTCCAAATCTGGTCTAGTTGAGGCTACTAATACTATACTATACTATACTAATACGCAAATCTACAGTTTGTATTATTTCCTGAGGATGGAGGTACAGCCCCTTTATGTAATAATAAAGATATATAACAAGTAAATGAGTTAGAACCCATTGAGACATATTGACCTTTTTCATCATGTAACTGGTCAGATGGCAAGAATTTGTTCGGTCCATTACAAAATACAACTCCACTAATAACACAAGTTATTTAAAATCATCAAGTAGGATTACACACACACACAAAAACGTATTTCCATCGTGGTCTTCAGTCTGACTTTGGCCGGCATATACTGTACTGGTAGTAACCATGTTGTTTCCCCTAGCATCAAGTCTTGTTTCTACTGATCACACAAGACAACCAGGGGTTCAATTATATGATGTCGCCTGTCTAGTGTTCTAGTGTTCAGAGCCACCTGATAGGTTGATCCCTGGTCATGCTTCATGCTTGGTCTGTTTCTGTCTCTGTTTTCCCAGAATTCAACCTGACTTGCGAGGCAGTGAGGCGGCATGATGTGGAGAGACGTGGGAGTAACACTGATACTGTCACTAATCCTGCCTGTGGTTGCTCAGGGAGCACGTAAGTCACAGACCACAAAGTGTGTGTTACGTGTGTGTATGATACTGCCACTAATCTGCATGTGGTCACTCTGAACATGTAAGTCAAAGACCCCCACATGTAACCTCTGATTGTATTTGGATTACAATGTCCATATATAACTGGCTGAATTAAAGGGAGAAATCCACAATCATCTCCTCTGTTTTGTTGATGTTGAGTGAGAGCCACAATCCGAGGGATTGTGTCCAGAATGATTAAGACTATGCATGGAGCATATTTTATTTTATTTATTTTACCTTTATTTAACTAGGCAAGTCAGTTAAGAACAAATTCTTATTTTCAATGACGGCCTAGGAACAGTGGGTTAAGTGCCTGTTCAGGGGCAGAATGACAGATTTGTACCTTGTCAGCTCAGGGATTTGAACTTGCAACCTTCCGGTCACTGGTCCAACGCTCTAACCACCCTGCCTTCCCATATCAACAGTGTCGGCTGAAGGCTGTATCACATCCGGCCATGACTGGGAGTCCCATAGGACGACGCACAATTGGCCCAATGTCGTCCGGGTTTGGCTGGGATAGGTCGTCTTTGTAAATAAGAATTTGTTTTTAACTGACTTGCCTAGTTAAATAAAGGTTAAATTAAAACAATGTAAAAAATGACTGTAGTTTGAGTACTATGCCCCTCCCAGTAGACATTGGAAATATACTACTACCATATCTAGATAACTTGTGCATTTTTAATGGACCCTAAACAGCCACAAGTAAAATAGACACTTTAGATATTGATATATTCTAGACAGATATATGTTGACCTCAATGGGACAACAGGGTCTAATAAAGGTCAAATAAAATATAAAATTAATAAGGAAATTGCTGGTCTAACTGTGAAAAGTATTGCGTGTTGTCTCACAGGTGTTGCGTGTTGTCTCACAGGTGTTGCGTGTTGTCTCACAGGTGTTGTCTCACAGGTGTTGCGTGTTGTCTCACAGGTGTTGTCTCACAGGTGTTGCGTGTTGTCTCACAGGTGTTGTCTCACAGGTGTTGCGTGTTGTCTCACAGGTGTTGTCTCACAGGTGTTGCGTGTTGTCTCACAGGTGTTGTCTCACAGGTGTTGTCTCACAGGTGTTGCGTGTTGTCTCACAGGTGTTGTCTCACAGGTGTTGCGTGTTGTCTCACAGGTGTTGTCTCACAGATGTTGTCTCACAGGTGTTGCGTATTGTCTCACAGGTGTTGTCTCACAGGTGTTGTCTCACAGATGTTGTCTCACAGATGTTGCGTGTTGTCTCACTGGTGTTGCGTGTTGTTTCACAGGTGTTGTCTCACAGGTGTTGCGTGTTGTCTCACAGGTGTTGTCTCACAGGTGTTGCGTGTTGTCTCACAGGTGTTGTCTCACAGGTGTTGCGTGTTGTCTCACAGGTGTTGTCTCACAGGTGTTGTCTCACAGGTGTTGTCTCACAGGTGTTGTGTGTTGTCTCACAGGTGTTGTCTCACAGGTGTTGCGTGTTGTCTCACAGGTGTTGTCTCACAGGTGTTGTCTCACAGGTGTTGTCTCACAGGTGTTGCGTGTTGTCTCACAGGTGTTGTCTCACAGGTGTTGCGTGTTGTCTCACAGGTGTTGTGTGTTGTCTCACAGGTGTTGTCGCACAGGTGTTGCGTGTTGTCTCACAGGTGTTGTGTGTTGTCTCACAGGTGTTGCGTGTTGTCTCACAGGTATTGTGTGTTGTCTCACAGGTGTTGTGTGTTGTCTCATAGGTATTGTGTGTTGTCTCACAGGTGTTGTCTCATAGGTGTTGTGTGTTGTGCTGCCTTCTGTGCCTGTTGTCTGTCCTGGTTTATCAGTTGTCTGACCTGGTCTACCAGTTGTCTGACCTGCTCTACCGGTTGTCTATCCTTCAGGCCACACCCCCCCAGGAAAGCCCAAGCTGACCAGCTGTAGGTCCCCAGATAAGGAGACCTTCACCTGCTGGTGGGAGGCAGGCTCTGATGGGGGGCGACCCACCACCTACTCCCTCTTCTACCACAAAGAGAAGTGAGTGGTTATACAGACATACGACATGCCCACTGGCAAGGAGGTGGACACCCCCGAAGCAACACCACCCCCCCCATGTCTGCATTACCCCCTATTACATGCTCCCTCCTAAAAACCATTGGTCACTGGACACACCTCCACACACAGGCTTAGGTACAAACACGCTGGTGTTTTTCAGGAATTGTTTATGTAAACACAAAGGCAAAGGATGTTGACTTGTTTTTTTCCCCCTGTCATGTAAATAGCAAGACTGAAAAATCATAACAATGCCTCCACACGAACACTTGTTATTCTGGCTCCTGTCTGGACATGTTGTTCATCACTAATATCACATTGTCATCTCTGTGTCAACGCTCCTTGTCCAGCTCTGACACGGTCTATGAGTGTCCAGACTATTTTCCTATCTGTCTGTCTCTGTGTCTCTCTCTGTCCCTGTCTCTCTCTCTCTCTCTCTCTCTGTCCCTGTCTCTCTGTCTCTCTCTCTCTCTCTCTCTGTCCCTGTCTCTCTCTCTGTCTCGCTCTCTCTGTCCCTGTCTCTCTCCCTGTCCCTGTCTCTCTCTCTCTCTCTGTCCCTGTCTCTCTCTGTCCCTCTCTCTCTCTGTCCCTCTCTCTCTCTGTCCCTGTCTCTCTCTCTCTGTCTCTCTCTCTGTCCCTGTCTCTCTCTCTGTCTCTCTCTCTGTCTCTCTATCTCTCTGTCCCTGTCTCTCCAGCTCTGACACGTTCTATGAGTGTCCAGACTACCTCACTAATTGTCTCTCTGTCTCTATCTGGAACTGTCTCTCGCTGTCCCTTTCCAGCTCTGAAACAGTCTATGAGTGTCCAGACTACCTCACTAACTGTCTCCCTGTCTCTCCAGCTCTGAAACAGTCTATGAGTGTCCAGACTACCATACAGCGGGGGCCAACTCCTGTTTCTTCAACAAGAATGAAACGTCCATCTGGGTCAACTACAACATCACTGTAGTGGCCACCAACGCCCTCGGCAACAACTTCTCTGACCCTGTGGATGTAGACGTGGTCTATATAGGTAAGAAACTTGACCCTGTGGACGTGGTCTATATAGATAAGAAACTTGACCCTGTGGATGTGGTCTATATAGATAAGAAACTTGACCCTGTGGATGTGGTCTATATAGGTAAGAAACTTGACCCTGTGGATGTGGTCTATATAGATAAGAAACTTAACCCCATGGACGTGGTCTATATAGATAAGAAACTTGACCCCATAGACATGGTCTATATAGATAAGAAACTTGACCCCATGGACGTGGTCTATATAGGTAAGAAACTTGACCCCATGGACGTGGTCTATATAGATAAGAAACTTGACCCCATAGACGTGGTCTATATAGGTAAGAAACTTGACCCCATAGACGTGGTCTATATAGGTAAGAAACTTGACCCTGTGGATGAAACTTGACCCCATGGACGTGGTCTATATAGATAAGAAACTTGACCCTATGGACGTGGTCTATATAGATAAGAAACTTGACCCCATGGACGTGGTCTATATAGGTAAGAAACTTGACCCCATGGACGTGGTCTATATAGAAAAGAAACTTGACCCCATAGACGTGGTCTATATAGATAAGAAACTTGACCCCATGGACGTGGTCTATATAGGTAAGAAACTTGACCCTGGGGATGTGGACGTGGTCTATATAGATAAGAAACTTGACCCCATAGACGTGGTCTATATAGGTAAGAAACTTAACCCCATGGACGTGGTCTATATAGATAAGAAACTTGACCCCGTGGACGTGGTCTATATAGATAAGAAACTTGACCCCATAGACGTGGTCTATATAGATAAGAAACTTGACCCCATGGACGTGGTCTATATAGATAAGAAACTTGACCCCATGGACGTGGTCTATATAGATAAGAAACTTGACCCCATGGACGTGGTCTATATAGATAAGAAACTTGACCCCATAGACGTGGTCTATATAGATAAGAAACTTGACCCCATAGACGTGGTCTATATAGATAAGAAACTTGACCCCATGGACGTGGTCTATATAGATAAGAAACTTGACCTGTGGACGTGGTCTATATAGATAAGAAACTTGACCCCATGGATGTGGTCTATATAGATAAGAAACTTGACCCCATAGACGTGGTCTATATAGATAAGAAACTTGACCCCATGGACGTGGTCTATATAGATAAGAAACTTGACCCCATGGACGTGGTCTATATAGATAAGAAACTTGACCCCATGGACGTGGTCTATATAGATAAGAAACTTGACCCTGTGGATGTAGACGTGGTCTATATAGGTAAGAAACTTAACCCCATGGACGTGGTCTATATAGGTAAGAAACTTGACCCCATAGACGTGGTCTATATAGATAAGAAACTTGACCCTGTGGACGTGGTCTATATAGATAAGAAACTTGACCCTGTGGATGTAGACGTGGTCTATATAGGTGAGAAACTTAACCCCATGGACGTGGTCTATATAGATAAGAAACTTGACACCGTGGACGTGGTCTATATAAATAAGAAACTTGACCCCATAGACGTGGTCTATATAGATAAGAAACATGACCCCATGGACGTGGTCTATATAGATAAGAAACTTGACCCCATGGACGTGTTCTATATAGATAAGAAACTTGACCCCATAGACGTGGTCTATATAGATAAGAAACTTGACCCCATGGACGTGGTCTATATAGATAATAGACTTGACCCCATGGACGTGGTCTATATAGGTAAGAAACTTGACCCTGTGGACGTGGTCTATATAGGTAAGAAACTTCACCCCATGGACGTGGTCTATATAGGTAAGAAACTTCACCCCATGGACGTGGTCTATATAGATAAGAAACTTGACCCCATAGACGTGGTCTATATAGATAAGAAACTTGACCCCATGGACGTGGTCTATATAGATAAGAAACTTGACCCCATGGACGTGGTCTATATAGATAAGAAACTTGACCCCATAGACGTGGTCTATATAGATAAGAAACTTGACCCCATGGACGTGGTCTATATAGATAAGAAACTTGACCCTGTGGACGTGGTCTATATAGATAAGAAACTTGACCCCATGGACGTGGTCTATATAGATAAGAAACTTCACCCCGTGGACGTGGTCTATATAGATAAGAAACTTGACCCCATAGACGTGGTCTATATGGATAAGAAACTTGACCCCATAGACGTGGTCTATATAGGTAAGAAACTTGACCCCATGGACGTGGTCTATATAGATAAGAAACTTGACCCCATAGACGTGGTCTATATAGGTAAGAAACTTGACCCTGTGGATGTAGACGTGGTCTATATAGATAAGAAACTTGACCCCATGGACGTGGTCTATATAGATAAGAAACTTGACCCCATAGATGTGGTCTATATAGATAAGAAACTTGACCCCATGGACGTGGTCTATATAGATAAGAAACTTGACCCTGTGGACGTAGACATGGTCTGTATACAGAGAGAGTATAGAGGATATACAGAGAGAGTATAGAGGATATACAGAGAGTATAGAGGATATACAGAGAGAGTACAGAGAATATACAGAGAGAGTATAGAGGATATACAGAGAGAGTATAGAGGATATACAGAGAGAGTATAGAGGATATACAGAGAGAGTATAGAGGATATACAGAGAGAGTATAGAGGATATACAGAGAGAGTATAGAGGATATAAAGAGAGAGTATAGAGGATATACAGAGAGAGTATAGAGGATATACAGAGAGAGTATAGAGGATATACAGAGAGAGTATAGAGAATATACAGAGAGTATAGAGGATATACAGAGAGAGTATAGAGGATATACAGAGAGAGTATAGAGGATATACAGAGAGTATAGAGGATATACAGAGAGAGTATAGAGGATATACAGAGAGAGTATAGAGGATATACAGAGAGAGTATAGAGGATATACAGAGAGAGTATAGAGGATATACAGAGAGAGTATAGAGGATATACAGAGAGAGTATAGAGAAGGTGCTACACACCTCCATTGGAAGAGTTCCAAAATAGCTTGAGAATAGAGAAAAAAATGGTCTAAAAAATTTGACTGGTAAAACAAAATTGGACTGTAGTAAAAAAGGTCATAAAAAGTATGGCATGCCTGAATGTTTATTCTTCAGGTTATCACTGAGCAGACAAATACTCCCAAAATATGGCCCTTGTGTCTGCTCTTCTATAGTCATTGACATTAGCATCTGTCTGTCCCCCCTTTTCAGTCCAGCCACACACACCAGAGAACGTGACGGTAGGGGTGTTGGAGGACGAAGATGGTCCCTTCCTCAGGGTGTCATGGGAACCGCCCCGTAAGGCCGACACACGTTCCGGTTGGATCACCCTCATCTATGAGCTCAGGGTAAAACTGGAGGAGGCGGAGGAGTGGGAGGTACTTAAACACAACTAGCATTTTTGCAACAGAAACCACAAGCTACAACATTCAAAACATTCACAATGGCAACCACAATCATGAAGTGATGCCTTTGCAGCTACACTGAAGAAGAGGAAGTGATGTGGTTAGAAATGATTTATTGGGAGCGGACAGTTGGTAACCTCTAAGCCAGTGATCCTCAATCCTGCTCTTAAAGAACTGCTGTACCAGCTTGTGCTCAGCAGTGAACACTTGTCTCGCTAATCAAGTTGTTGAGGCTAGTGTGATGAAGGCATGAAGCTCATCCGGGATAAAGAGCTGGAGTATACTGCAGGTCTCGAGGATCACCGTTTTCTAAGCTACATCAAGTATTGTCTACACCAGGGTCTCCCGGATGGCGCTGTGGTCTAAGGCAGTGTTAGCTGTGCCACCAGAGATTCTGGGTTGGAATCCAGGCTCTGTCGCAGCTGGCCGTGACTGGGAAGTCCATGGGGCGAAGCACAATTGGCCCAGCGTCGTCCGGCTTAGGGAGGGTTCGGCCAGCAGGGATATCCTTGTCTCATCACGCACTAGTGACTCCTGTGGCGGGCTGGGCACAGTGCACGCTGACCTGGTTGCCAGGTGTACTCCAGGCTTTCCTAACATTGTTTATTTTTACAATTTGCGATTGTTTATACCGATCTAAAATGACGCATACATCCCATGATGCTTTGGGGAAGATGCAAGACTGAGTTAATTTGTTTTCCATATTCATGATTATTATTGTTGTTATTATTATTTGTATTATTATTATCAGTAAATAGCCTACCTGATAGATGTTGTTAAACTATGTATGGACATTTTTGTTGTAAAAGTGGGGGGAGAAAAAGGTTGGAATCCCCTGATCTACACTGAGGTAGCAGTTAGCCTTTCTATGCACAAACCAGTCATCTGCCCTACAGCTACAATGCTAGACTGGCCAATGTCTTTATCAAGGGACCTGTTAAATAATGATTAAATATACTTCCCTAGTTAAAGATTGTTCATTATTGCTGAGCTATATGAATAATCAACCAGTTAGACCAAAACACAAAGCCATCACGGATCGTTCAGAGAAAGTTCCTGGAAACGTTTTAAAGCCAGACGATCAAAGTTAACATTAACTATGTAACCCTTATATCATTACTCAGAAAAGGGTCAGGTCTGTTTCTTAGAAAGTTAATGCAGGAAGTAAAATCAATCCCCTGTCCTGTGTGGCAAAGGTGGAGAGTTTAATTCCCACAGGGGTAACATACACACACTAGAAATGTATGCATTACACTGCTTTGGATAAAAGTGTAGGTTTATTAAAGTACTCATCACATCAATACCCTTGTGGTTATTCACGATCTGTAATATTATCTTGTGTGTCTTTGCCCTCACAGGAGCACCGCGCAGGCCAGCAGAAAATGTTCAACATCTTCAGCCTGCACTCTGGTGGTGTCTACATGGTGCAGGTCCGTTGTAAGCCAGACCACGGCTTCTGGAGCGAGTGGAGCACCGCCAGCTATGTCAAAGTTCCAGACTGTAAGTCTGCCAACCATGCCTCTATACTTGTCATAGTTGTATATAATATATATATGTCTAGACAGCACCGCAGTCACTAATGTGCTGTTCTGCCTCCAGCCACTTGGAGGAGTTTATGTGATGTCTGTCAGGTAGTAAAAAAAAAAAAAGAAACATTTCTCTTTCAAAAGAAGTTGCATACTAATGTTATTTTCTTGTTGTGTTGACAGACATACCCCGGGAACGATCCATGTGGATCCTGATAGCCGTCTTCTCTGCCTTCATCTTCTTGATTCTCACATGGATTATCACCTTGAACAGAAGCAGGTACAAAGAACCTTCTGAAGTCACGGTCACGAGATCAATCAATGAAGAAGCTGCTTGCATAGCAACAGTACTCTCCGTTCATGAACAGCTCACTCACTCTGTCACTCTCTCTCCCCCTCTAGTGTGAAGCACTGTCTACTACCTCCCGTTCCTGGACCTAAAATAAAAGGATTTGATCAACAGCTTCTCAAGGTAAAGTGATTTTATTAGTTCACTCGACGTCTCAATGTTTCTCAGGGTTAAGTGATTCCACCGTCTAATTGTCCTTTCCACTAAACCTCTTTGCTCTGTCTACAGAAGGGCAAGCCAGAAGAGGTATTCAACTCCTTGGTAGTCCAAAGTTTCCCCCCGAGGTCTACTGACTACGAGGATCTGCTGGTGGAATACCTGGAAGTGTACGTCAACGAGAAACAGGAACTGATGCCGGAAGGAAAAGACCTCCAAGAGGTTGGCTGCCTCAAGTCCAAGAGCCAATCGGACAACGACTCGGGCCGGGGCAGCTGTGACAGCCACACCTTGCTGATGGAGAAGTGTGGAGGTGTGGAGTCCAAGGACGAGTCGAGCTACGAGGAACCCGAGCTACTGCAAGGCCAGGCGGGGTCTTGGGAGAGGCTGGAGAGGGGAGACAGCCAGGTGGTGGACACCCCAGATTCATCAGATGGGAGGGTTAAGACCTGGCCATTAGTCTTCTCCCCGTCAATCCATGGATCCTCCGACAACCACCACTATGGTACACTTGAGATGCCCAAGCAGCACAGCACAAGTGAGATAACATACAGCATCCCAGATCATCTCTTCGCCACATCCACCTCCTTTCCCCACCACCACCACCCAGAGTACAGAGACAGCCTGGGAGAGTACAGCGATTACCGTCGCAGCAGATCCCCATCCACTGGAGTTGCATACCGCTGGGAGGCCCAGCACCACCCCCAGGCCCACAGCAACTTCAACATCCGCAATCTGGAGCACCAGAAAGAAGCCACGGGGCTTGGGCTGCCCCCCTCCCGGTCCATGGAGTACGTGGAGGTCCAGAAAGTGAACCAGGAGAACCAGCTGGTCCTGAAGCCCCTCTCCAGCCACGGCCGGGGCCTCTTCCAGGTGCAGTTCGGCAGGGCCGGGGTGGACTACAGTAAAGTAAACGGGGTGAACAATGACAACGTGCTCTTGCTGCAGAGGCAGAGGGAGATGGCTGAGGCTGGGCAGTACTGTGACTACCGGGCTAAGGAGGGGGCTTCGGCTGAGAGATATCCCACACAGCAGCAGGGCAAGACGGCCAAAGACGGACCTGTAGCTACCCAGCTCCAGGAGAGCACGTGCCTGACCACCAGTGGCTATGTGGACACTGCCCCCACGATGTCCACCTTCTAGACGAATCTACCCTGCATGAGGGTCTGAAAGACAGTCTGTGTGCTAAACTCCCTGCTCCTGCTGTAGTCATGAGCTGGGTTGTGACATCACACAGTTAAACAGTTTGCTATTGTGTTTGCTTCTGTCAGTCTCCAGCTCAGCACAGGAGTTTTGTACATTGAGGATGCCTGGATGGATAGTTCTGTGGAGAATACAAAATGGTTCCCTCGAAGGCTAAGCTAACCTCCCAAAAACGTACAAACACTTTGAGATAGTGAGGAGAGTTTCTGTCAGAGGCGGAACCAAAACCCTTTAGCTCACAAATTGTTAAAGAACCAACTATATATGCGTACTCCATGCAATAACCGATGGAAAACAGTTTTATGCTTCAGAATCCACAGACTGAACAGCTATATATTTATTTTTTTAATATACATGATTATTCATGATAATGAATGTATTTGATCATAATGGTGTAAATTCAATTGTATGCTAATGATTTCTTATTTCAGCTCTGCTGTTTCTCTATGTAATGCAAATTGAAACTCTACTGATTTCCAAAAGGTATGACTGCAGACGATTTCCTCAACCGACTTGCAAAGTAAACCTTTCTGTGGACAGATATTATGCGGGTGTAATGTGAAATGATTCTGGTAGAACCACAACTGGGGAAACCTCTAAATGAATCTCAATGTATTACTCTGACTTTTATAAATGTGTCTAGTCTCAGAGAGATACTGTACCAGCGGATGATTCAGTGTTTTGGTTTAGAAAACGTTTTTCTATTATCTGTAAGTACAATTTTGTATTAAAGAAAATAAAAAAGTACAAAGGGAAAAGCACAACAAAAAGAAATACAGGGATATTTTTCCATACCGAGTTTATTTTGGTGTAGGTACATACAGATTCATTACTATATTGATTATTTGTTCAATCAAGTATATTGATGATTTGTTCTGTGAATTAAAATGCTGCTCATTAAAGATGTAATATAGACAAATCAGGTATTATGTATTACTTCTTCTAGATTATTCCCGTGAATTGACTTCTAAATTAGCCTCGGAAGTAATTATTATACAATAGAACCATAACTGCAATGACTTTATGAAAAGACAGACACACATCAGTCTTCAATGCACCATCTGGCATGTTCTATAGAGGAGCATGAAGGAAAAATTAAACACATATCCTGTCTCACATCTCTAGGTGCTTTTCAGTGTTGACAGTATTAAAACACAACTCCGGTACCAAAACACTACTACAAACAAGCTACAATGTGAAATCGCATTTGATTTCCATTGATAATTTGTGTGTGATTTTGTTGTCAGCACATTCAACTATGTAAAGAAAAAGGTTTTGAATAAGAATATTTCATTCATTCAGATCTAGGATGTGTTATTTTAGTGTTCCCTTTATTTTTTTGAGCAGTGTATATTTTAACACACTTTCTGCACATTGTTGATCCGTGTATGTTTTGTTCAATGAAAATCCAAACTTAAGCAATTAAGGCGGATAATCATTTCGACTGCATGAATACATTTTTCTTATGTTGTCCACAAGATAAAATTAATGAACAGAGAGGTGGGGCTTGCAAGAGGATACGTATGCTTACTGTTTTCAAAATAAAAGCTGTGTGACTCTGACATTACCTGACCATTTGCTCCAGCTAGCTAGCTTTTGCCAGGTTA
This sequence comes from Oncorhynchus masou masou, assembly GCF_036934945.1. NCBI lineage: Eukaryota > Metazoa > Chordata > Actinopteri > Salmoniformes > Salmonidae > Oncorhynchus > Oncorhynchus masou. The sequence goes on from NC_088222.1 coordinate 10,652,182, forward strand.
GTTATACATAATAATAATAACAAGTAACGTTAGTTAGCTAGCTGGCTGCCTTCCTTCAATGCTTGGTGGCTTTATAGACAGGGAGGTTATATTAACCCCTAGAGTTGATGTCTGCGTCCTGGAGAAATCGAATTATCAAAATAATAAAATCCCCATCATAATCCGTCAATCTAAGATAGATTTAAGATAACAGACAACAGTTATTTTGCATGAGCTGCGTCTCAATACATTGCATCCTTCCTCATCTGCAGTGAAAGGAGAGAGCTAGAGTGGTGTTTGTCAGACCATGTGAGACATGCTGAAAATCGGTCTTCTCACGAAAAAAACGCCTGTAGCGTCCAAACGGTTTGTCCTACAAAACCCCTCTATGGAAAGATGAGACTCTCATGAACATAATGGTCTTTTCCGTATTGCTCTACGACCCCCACATGTGTCACGAGACTTGTCTGATGTTGGGAACATCCGACATCGATCCGAACTTCTGTCTGTAGTGTCTGAAACATTTGGGCTACACACTAATATGGAAAGATGGCGCCGAAGAGGATAGCTGACGTTTTGCTCCTAACCAACTGTGCTATTTTTATTTTTTATTTTTGCATTGTTTGTAACTTCTTTTTTTAACTTATTTTGTACATAATGACTTCTGGACATCAGAACAGCGATTACTCACCTCGAACTGGAAGAAGCTTTTTCCTTTAACGAATCTGGCGAGAAGAATATACTGCTTTCCCGGGAACAGGCCCAAATCCCCGTTATTTGGGTGAAGAGAAGACGAAAGAAAAGGGGCGCAGGTCGGGCTGCCTTCTGAAAATCTGTAGGCGAGCGAGTAAACTCCCACTGCCATCCGTTCTACTGGCTAACGTGCAATCATTGGAAAATAAAATTGATGACCTACAATTAAGATTATCCTACCAACGGGACATTAAAAACTGTAATATCTTATGTTTCACCGAGTCGTGGATGAACGACGACACGGATAATATAGAGCTGGCGGGATATTCCATGCACAGGCAGAATAGAGAAGAAGCTACATCTGGTAAGAAGGGGGGTGGGGGTGTGTCTTTTTGTCAATAACAGCTGGTGCACGATGTCTTATATTAAAGACGTCTTGAGGTATTGCTCACTTGAGGTAGAGTACCTTATGATAAGCTGTAGACCACACTATCTACCAAGAGAGTTCTCATCTATATAATTCATAGCCATCTATTTACCACCACAGATCGGTACTGGCACTAACAATGCACTCAACGAGCTGTATAAGGCCATAAACAAACAACAAAATGCTCATCCAGAAGTGGCGCTCCTAGTGGCCAGGGACATTAATGCAGGCAAATTTAAATCAGTTTTACCTCATTTTTACCAGCATGTCACGTGTGCAACCAGAGGGCAACCAGAGGGGAAAAAAACTCTTAGACCATCTTTACTCCACAGAGAGATGCATACAGAGATGCATACAAAGCTCTCCCCCGCGCTCCAATTGGCAAATCGGACCATATATCTGTCCTCCTGATTCCTGCTTACAAGCACAAACTAAAGCAGGAAGTACCAGTGACTCACTCAATACAGAAGTGGTCAGATGACACAGATGTTACGCTACAGGACTGTTTTGCTAGCACAGACTGGAATATGTTCCAGGATTCATCCAATGGCATTGAGGAATACACCACCTCAGTCATCAATAAGTGCATCGACAACGTCATCCACACAGTGACCGTATGTACATATCCCAACTAGAAGCCATGGATTACAGGCAACATCCGCATCGAGCTAGAGGCTAGAGCTGACGCTTTCAAGGAGCGGGACAATAACGCTTATAAGAAATCTCGCTATGCCCTCAGATGAAACATCAAACAAGAACAGTGTGAATACAGGATTACGATTGAATCCTACTACACCGACTCTAACGCTCGTCAAATGTGGCAGGGCTTGAAAACTAGTACGGACTACAAATGGAAACCCAGACACGAGCTTCCCAGTGACGAGAGCCTTCCAGACGAGCTAAATGCCTTTTATGCTCGTTTCGAGGCAAGGAACACTGAAGCATGCACGAGAGCACCAGCTTTTCTGGATGACTATGTGATAATGCTCTCGGTAGCCGATGTGAGCAATGCCTTTAAACAGGTCAACATTCACAAAGCCGCTGGGCCAGACTGATTACCAGGACGTGTACTAAATAGCATGAGCGGACCGACTGGCAAGTGTCTTCACTCATTTTCAACCTCTCCCTGACTGAGTCTGTAATACCTACATGATAGTCAAATCAAATCAAGGTTTATTTGTCACGTGCACCGAATACAACAGGTGCAGACCTTACAGTGAAATGCTTACTTACAGACTAACCAATAGTGTAAAAAAAAATGTGTGTGTGTGTAGGTAAGTAAAGAAATTAAACAAGAGTAAAAAGACATTTGAAAATAAGAGTAGCAAGGCTATATACAGACACCAGTTAGTCATGCTTATTGGAGGTAGTATGTACATGTAGGTATGGTTAAAGTGTCTATGCATATATGATGAACAGAGAGTAGCAGTAGAGTAAAAAGAGGGGTTGGCGGGTGGAGGGACGCAATACAGATAGCCTGGTTAGCCAATGAGCGGGAGCACTGGTTGGTCGGGCCAATTAGGTAGTATGTACATGAATGTATAGTTAAAGTGACTATACATATAAGATAAACAGAGAGTAGCAGCAGCATAAAAGAGGGGTTGGGAGAGGCACACAATCTATTTGGTTACCTGTTCAGGAGCCTTATGGCTGGGGGGTAAAAACTGTTGGGAAGCGTTTTTGTACTAGACTTGGCACTCCGGTACCGCTTGCCATGCAGTAGTAGAGAGAACAGTCTATGACTGGGGTGGCTGGGGTCTTTGACAATTTTCAGGGCCTTCCTCGGACATCGCCTGGTTTAGAGGTCCTGGACGGCAGGCAGCTCTGCCCCAATGATGTACTGGGCCGTAAGCACTACCCTCTGAAGTGCCTTGCGGTGGGTGGCAGTGATGCAACCGGTCAGGATGCTCTCAATGTTGCAGCTGTAGAACCTTTTGAGGATCTGAGGACCCATGCCAAATCTTTTTAGTTTCCTGAGGGAGAATAGGTTTTGTCGTGCCCTCTTTACGACTGTCTTGGTGTGTTTGGACCATTCTAGTTTGTTGTTGATGTGGACACCAAGGAATTTGAAGCTCTCAACCTGCTCCACTACAGCCCTGTCGATGAGCATGGGGACGTGCTCGGTGCTCCTTTTCCTGTAGTCCACAATCGTCTCCTTAGTTTTGGTTACGTTCAGGGATAGGTTGTTATTCTGGCACCACCCGGCCAGGTCTCTGACCTCCTCCCTATAAGCTGTCTCGTCATTGTCGGTGATCAGGCCTACCACTGTTGTGTCATCTGCAAACTTAATGATGGTGTTGGAGTCGTGCCTGGCCATGCAGTCGTGGCTTAACAGGGAGTACAGGAGGGGACTGAGCACGCACCCCTGGGGAGCTCCAGTGTTGAGGGTCAGCATGGCAGATGTGTTGCTACCTACCCTCACCACCTGGGGGCAGCCCATCAGTAAGTCCAGGATCCAGTTGCAGAGGGAGGTGTTTAGCCCCAGGTTCCTTAGCTTAGTGATGAGCTTTGAGGGTACTATGGTGTTGAATGCTGAGCTGTAGTCAAAGAATAGCATTCATTACAAATTCATTACAAATTCGACAATCACAAAAAGGGGACTTCAAATAGGGAAGTTCAAGGGAACTGTAGGCTACTGTTCAGATGGGTTACATATAAATTGAAATCTGGACACCTCTCTCTAACCTCTCACATAGCCTAAATATTAACTCCTGCAGAATTAAGCATTTCTTGCAGAAAAATTATACACCAAACCAAATGTAGGAAAAATGTTGAATCGAGAACAGGCGTGGAGAAATTGGATTTCTTTCAGCATGTTGAGAGAACGTGAACACTCAGATACCTTCTCTAGAGGTGCTATCTTTATCAGCATCATAAAATATGCATCCAAGACAAACTAAAATCTTATCAGAATCATGTTAGGTCATTTTCACAGCATTCTATTTCCTTACAACCGGTCAAATTGATGTTATTTGGAAATCTTGCACAGAAAATCTTTCCCTTTTTTGTTGTTGTTGTTGTATTTTCTCCCCCGGTCTCTAAACATCTTTGTTCTGGGAAAGAAGACAGAGTAAACTTACTGAATATATACCAAAATATAAATGCAACATGTAAAGTATTGGTCCCATGTTTAATGCGCTGAAATAAAAGATAATAAAAGATCCCAGAAATGTTCCATACACACAAAAAGCGTATTTCTCTCAAATCTTGTGCACAAATTTGTTTACATCCCTGTTAGTGAGAATTTCTCCTTTGCCAAGATAATCCATCCACCTGACAGGTGTGGCTTATCAAGAAGCTAATTAAATAGCATGATCACTACACAGGTGCACCTTGTGCTAGAGACAATAAAAGGCCCCTCTAAACTGTGCAGTTTTGTCACACAACACAATGCCACAGATGTCAAGTTTTGACGGAGCATGCAATTGGCATGCTGACAGCAGGAATGTCCACTAGAGCAGTTGCCTGAGAATGTTAATGTTATTTTCTCTTCCATAAGCCACCACCAACGTCGTTTAGAGCGAGGTTTGCTGATGTCAACGTTGTAAACAGAGTGCCCTATGGTGGCTGTGGGGTTATGGTATGGGCAGGTATAAACTACACACAATGAACACAATTGCTTTTAATCGATGACAATTTGAATGCCCAGAAATACTGTGAGGAGGCCCATTTTTTAAGGTACTGTATCTTTGACCAACAGATGCATATTAGTATTCCCAGTCGTGTGAAATCTATAGATTAGAGCCTAATGGATTTATTTCAATTGACTGATTTCCTTATATGAACTGTAACTCTAATGCAATATATTGACTTACAAATCAAAAGGTGATTGTTTGTGGATAGTGATTTACATTTGTGGATTGGTGATTTACATCTGTGGAAAGTGATTTGCATTCTGGAAAGTGATTTACATTTGTGGAAACTGATTTGCATTTGTGGATAGGTGATTCACATTTGTGGAAAGTGTTTTGTATTTGTAGATTGGTACTTATTTGTACAGATCATAAAACACAAATACAACATGTGTTCACAATACATTTGGCATGATATTGATCCCATAATAGTACCCGCTTGTCACAGATTGCGCCACCAAGACATGATTACGACTTGAGAGTCGGGGCTCGGACCCTCATTGGCTGAATATGCTCTCCACCCTTTTCAGCAGCTTTTCAGGAAAAAACCTGTCATTTCTGCATTTGTCGATTTCATTACTCTGACAGTTCCCGAGAACGACCAACAGGACGGCATCTTACCTGCTGTAGACATCATGCATAAGGTTTTCTCCCGATTCAATGGCCCATGTTTGGATCGGGTAAAATACTCCTACAATGCCTTTACTGGCTTGGCCAAATTCCATCGGCCTAGTGGTAAGTTACCTTGGTGATGTCGACTTGTAAACAGAGACCGACCACAAAAGACTCAAATTCTTGTTTGGTTGATATGTATCTGAATGTCTGTCTGCGTTTTTTGGTTTTGCGGTCTCGTTTGATTGCTTTTGTGGACCTTTTCGTCGGCAAAATATAGTTGTGGTCATTAGAACTTTGCACTTCATATTGCAGTAGAGTAAGCGCTTGATGAGCGCAACGATTCAACTTGCAGTAGAGTAGAGCTTGTTGAGCGCAACGATTCAACTTGCAGTAGAGTAACGCTTGTTGAGCGCAACGATTCAACTTACAGTAGAGTAACGCTTGTTGTGCGCAACGATTCAACTTGCAGTAGAGTAGCGCTTGTTGTGCGCAACGATTCCATTAATAACATTCTGTCATCTTTATATTAGGCCTAGGTAAAACTTGAGCTTTGACAGTGTAATATTATATCACTTGGATTGTTTTTCACGCACAAACAGTAAAAAAAGACAATGGGGCTTTATTCTTTATTTTCAGTATGTGCAAATTGTTTGTAGAGATAATTTTGTGGTTGAAGTTCAGTTCACTGATCTATTTATTCACTTAAAAGCCTTATTGATACTCAACAACCTATACATTTGTTAAGTCTATTATAGAGGACTGAGCAATGAGCATATGCTTTTTGGATACAAGCCGAGTCATTGTAAATGTTTGAGCACATTAATTAGGTGTACCATTTGTTTATTGCTTATTTGATATGATCATATTGTTTTATTATTATAACCGATTTGTATTATTTTGTGCATGAGGATTTGAAAAGTTAGTCCTTTCATTTCACCTACCTTCCCAAAGTAACCTACATCTGTTCTACCAGATACAGTATCCGTTTTCTGAGATGCCCTAACAAGCAGCCTGGCTTCATGAGATATGATAAGGTTATCCGTTTCCTTGGTGACCTTAAGTACATTTTATTATTCATTGATAAACCCTGGGAGGTTACACTTCTCCTTTTTGAGGAATTCAAATAACGTTGGCACACTGTCTTCATGTTGTCCTCCTCCCCATCTAAAGTAGCCGGTAGAATTGATTGTACCTTGTCAAGCCCTGAGCTGTCTGTTCAAACGACTAGTACACAGCTCAGACACCCATGCATATTCCACAAGAACACTGACCTGTTCACAGGACGTGCTACCTGTCCCAGACCTGCTGTTTTCAACTCTCTAGAGGCAGCAGGAGCGGTAGAGATACTCTGAATGATCGGCTATGAAAAGCCAACTGACATTTACTCCTGAGGTGCTGACCTGTTGCACCCTCGACAACCACTGTCATTATTGTTATTTGACCCTGCTGGTCATCTATAAACATTTGAACATCTTGGCCATGTTCTATTATAATCTCCACTATGCACAGCCAGAAGAGGACTGGCCACCCCGCATGGCCTGGTTCCTCTCTAGGTTTCTTCCTAGGTTCTGGCCTTTCTAGGGAGTTTTTCCTAGCCACCGTGCTTCTACACATGCATTGCTTGCTGTTTGGGGTTTTAGGCTGGGTTTCTGTACAGCACTTTGTGACATCAGCTGATGTAAGAAGGGCTTTATAAATACACTCGATTGGTTGATGCCACCAGGGGTCTCTTTATAGTACCCAAGTCCAGAACGGACTCTGGAAATCACACAGCGATTGACTACATGTACAGTAACTCTATTCCACATCATGCAATCAGTAAAGTCAGATTTAAAACACAGATTAAACTACACCTTATGGAACGATGCAGACTGTGAAGAGACACACACAAGAGAGCACACACGTGCATACGCACACACGCCAGCAGAGGCATTCTACACACACGTATGTATGGTGCTATTATAAATGTTGTATTTTAGATATGACAGATCTCCCTGTCATATTACTTAATTTATACAGCAGCATACAATACATTTTACTCACCTTGTTGTGCTGTGCTCACTTGAACAGGAAGTTGGCGTGCCGGGTTCTTCTTATGGGCTATGTAGTGGTGAAATAATGTTATATGTACCATTTTTATTCTTGTTTTTGATTTAACTTGTTTGGACCCCAAGAAGAGTAGCTGCAGCCTTGGCAGGAACTAATGGGGATCCATAATAAACCTCAGGAAGAGTAGCTGCTGTCTTGGCAGGAACTAATGGGGATCCATAATAAACCCCAGGAAGAGTAGCTGCTGCCTAGGCAGGGGGGTATCCATAATAAACCGCAGGAAGAGTAGCTGCTGCCTTGGCAGGAACTAATTGGGAGCTATAATAAACCCCAGGAAGAGTAGCTGCAGCCTTGGCAGGAACTAATGGGTATCCATAATAAAACCCAGGAAGAGTAGCTGCTGCCATGGCAGGAGGAGGTTCCATAATAAACCCCAGGAAGAGTAGCTGCTGCCTTGGCAGGAACTAATGGGGATCCATAATAAACCCCAGGAAGAGTAGCTGCTGCTTTGACAGGAACTAATTGGGAGCTATAATAAACCCCAGGAAGAGTAGCTGCAGCCTTGGCAGGAACTAATGGGGATCCATAATAAACCCCAGGAAGAGTAGCTGCTGCCTTGGCAGGTACTAAATGGGATCTTTAATAAACCCCAGGAAGACTAGCTGCTGCCTTGGGAAGAACTAATGGGGGTCCATAATAAACCCCAGGAAGACTAGCTGCTGCCTTGGGAAGAACTAATGGGGGTCCATAATAAACCCCAGGAAGAGTAGCTGCTGCCTTGGCAGGAACTCATTGGGATCCATAATAAACCCCAGGAAGAGTAGCTGCTGCTGTGACAGGAACTAATGGGGAGCTATAACAAACCCCAGGAAGAGTAGCTGCTGCCTTGGCAGGAACTAATTGGGAGCTATAATAAACACCAGGAAGAGTAGCTGCTGCCTTGGCAGGAACTAATGGGGATCCATAATAAACCCCAGGAAGAGTAGCTGCTGCCTTGGCAGGGGGGATCCATAATAAACCCCAGGAAGAGTAGCTGCTGCCTTGGCAGGAACTAATGGGGATCCATAATAAACCCCAGGAAGAGTAGCTGCTGCATTGGCAGGAACTAATAGGGATCCTTAATAAACCCCAGGAAGAGTAGCTGCTGCCTTGGCAGGAACTAATGGGGATCCTTAATAAACCCCAGGAAGAGTAGCTGCAGCCTTGGCAGGAACTAATGGGGATCCTTAATAAACCCCAGGAAGAGTACCTGCTGCCTTGGCAGGAACTAATGGGGAGCTATAATAAACCCCAGGAAGAGTAGCTGCTGCCTTGGCAGGAACTAATGGGGAGCTATAATAAACCCCAGGAAGAGTAGCTGCTGCCTTGGCAGGAACTAATGGGGATCCATAATAAACCCCAGGAAGAGTAGCTGCTGCCTTGGCAGGGGGGATCCATAATAAACCCCAGGAAGAGTAGCTGCTGCCTTGGCAGGAACTAATGGGGATCCATAATAAACCCCAGGAAGAGTAGCTGCTGCATTGGCAGGAACTAATAGGGATCCTTAATAAACCCCAGGAAGAGTAGCTGCTGCCTTGGCAGGAACTAATGGGGATCCTTAATAAACCCCAGGAAGAGTAGCTGCAGCCTTGGCAGGAACTAATGGGGATCCTTAATAAACCCCAGGAAGAGTACCTGCTGCCTTGGCAGGAACTAATGGGGAGCTATAATAAACCCCAGGAAGAGTAGCTGCTGCCTTGGCAGGAACTAATGGGGAGCTATAATAAACCCCAGGAAGAGTAGCTGCTGCCTTGGCAGGAACTAATGGGGATCCTTAATAAATACAAAATAAAAGTCTCTGCTCTCTCATCCATAGTTGTAAATCATTGTATCCTGAGTTGACCTATACATTACATTATATATCGCACATATACATATCAAAGTGTTTAGTTTTATTTATCTGTTATTTTTCCAGGGCAGTTGACTGAGAACACGTTCTCATTTGCAGCAACGACCTGGGGAATAGTTACAGGGGAGAGGAAGGGGATTAATGAGCCAATTGTAAACTGGGGATTATTAGGTGACCATGATGGTTTGAGGTCCAGATTGGGAATTTAGCCAGGACACCGGGGTTAACACCCCTACTCTTACGATAAGTGCCATGGGATCTTTAATGACCTCAGAGAGTCAGGACACCCGTTTAACATCCCATCCAAAAGACAGCACCCTACACAGGGCAGTGTCCCAAATCACTGCCCTGGGGCATTGGGATATGTTTTAGACCAGAGGAAAGAGTGCCTCCTACTGGCCCTCCAACACCACTTCCAGCAGCATCTGGTCTCCCATCCAGGAACTGACCAGGACCAACCCTACTTAGCTTCAGAAGCAAGCCAGCTGTGGTATGCAGGGTGGTATGCTGCTGGATACTTGATTGTACCATTTTAAATAGGACAACTAGGCTGCTCAACTTGAACACACTGGCACACCTTGCCTTTTTGACCTAGGGCCAGGGTGTTCAGAAAGCCTGTCTCGGCTAACTTAATTAAAGTGTAGGAAAGCCTAAGTACATGTAAGAAGGCATAAGTACATTTTAACTGTACCTGTCACAGTACAGTACCTTGACCAAAGGCCAAAGGGTCATGAACCAGTTATGCCTCGGCTTACAGCCTCTAAATACTAAGGCTAAGCCTGAAATTGCAACCTGTTCACTATATAGTGCACTGCTTTTGACCTGAGCCCTATGAGCCCTGTTTAAATGTATGGCGCTATATAGGGAATAGGGTGCCATTTCGGACACAATATAAGTACTTTTCCTGTGGCTACCTGGCTGGTGTAAAGTACAGTAACAGGTCTGGAGGTAACTACCTGGCTGGTTTACAGTAACAGGTCTGGAGGTAACTACCTGGCTGGTTTACAGTAACAGGTCTGGAGGGACCTACCTGGTTGGTTTACAGTAACAGGTCTGGAGGAAACTACCTGGCTGGTTTACAGTAACATGTCTGGAGGTAACTACCTGGCTGGTTTACAGTAACAGGTCTGGAGGTAACTACCTGGCTGGTTTACAGTAACAGGTCTGGAGGTAACTACCTGGCTGGTTTACAGTACCAGGTCTGGAGGTTACTACCTGGCTGGTTTACAGTAACAGGTCTGGAGGTAACTACTTGGCTGGTTTACAGTAACAGGTCTGGAGGTAACTACCTGGCTGGTTTACAGTAACAGGTCTGGAGGTAACTACCTGGCTGGTTTACAGTAACAGGTCTGGAGGTAACTACCTGGCTGGTTTACAGTAACAGGTCTGGAGGTAACTACCTGGCTGGTTTACGGTAACAGGTCTGGAGGAAACTACCTGGCTGTTTTACAGTAACAGGTCTGGAGGAAACTACCTGGCTGGTTTACGGTAACAGGTCTGGAGGTAACTACCCGGCTGGTTTACAGTAACTGGTCTGGAGGTAACTACCTGGCTGGTTTACAGTAACAGGTCTGGAGGTAACTACCTGGCTGGTTTACAGTAACATGTCTGGAGGTAACTACCTGGCTGGTTTACAGTAACAGATCTGGAGGGAACTACATGGCTGGTTTACAGTAACTGGTCTGGAGGTAACTACCTGGCTGGTTTACAGTAACAGGTCTGGAGGAAACTACCTGGCTGGTTTACAGTAACATGTCTGGAGGTAACTACTTGGCTGGTTTACAATAACAAGTCTGGAGGGGACTACCTGGCTGGTTTACAATAACAGGTCTGGAGGGAACTTGGTCTCACCACAGGTCTTTGGTGTTAATAATAGTAACATGCTCATGAAATCTCTCTCGCACGTCTCACTGCATTGCAACTGTCAACACATCTATTTTTGACCAAGGCTACGTCTGAAATTCCACCCTATACCCTTTGTGGAGAAATACTTTTGACCAGAGTTCACAGGGCTCTGGTTGAAACTAGTGTACGGGGAATAGGGTGGACTTTTGGATGCAGACATAGAGTTGGATTCAGCAGACAAAGAGCTGGATTCAGCAGACATAGAGTTGGATTCAGCAGACATAGAGTTGGATTCAGCAGACATAGAGCTGGATTCAGCAGACATAGAGTTGGATTCAGCAGACATAGAGCTGGATTCAGCAGACATAGAGCTGGATTCAGCAGACATAGAGCTGGATTCAGCAGACCTAGAGCTGGATTCAGCAGACATAGAGCTGGATTCAGCAGACATAGAGCTGGATTCAGCAGACATAGAGCTGGATTCAGCAGACATAGAGCTGGATTCAGCAGACATAGAGTTGGATTCAGCAGACATAGAGCTGGATTCAGCAGACATAGTGCTGGATTCAGCAGACATAGAGCTGGATTCAGCAGACATAGAGTTGGATTCAGCAGACATAGAGCTGGATTCAGTAGACAGAGTTGGATTCAGCAGACATAGAGCTGGATTCAGCAGACATAGAGTTGGATTCAGCAGACATAGAGCTGGATTCAGCAGACATAGAGCTGGATTCAGCAGACATAGAGCTGGATTCAGCAGACATAGAGTTGGATTCAGCAGACATAGAGCTGGATTCAGCAGACAGAGTTGGATTCAGCAGACATAGAGCTGGATTCAGCAGACATAGAGCTGGATTCAGCAGACATAGAGCTGGATTCAGCAGACATAGAGTTGGATTCAGCAGACATAGAGCTGGATTCAGCAGACAAAGAGCTGGATTCAGCAGACATAGAGTTGGATTCAGCAGACATAGAGTTGGATTCAGCAGACATAGAGCTGGATTCAGCAGACATAGAGTTGGATTCAGCAGACATAGAGCTGGATTCAGCAGACATAGAGCTGGATTCAGCAGACATAGAGCTGGATTCAGCAGACCTAGAGCTGGATTCAGCAGACATAGAGCTGGATTCAGCAGACATAGAGCTGGATTCAGCAGACATAGAGCTGGATTCAGCAGACATAGAGCTGGATTCAGCAGACATAGAGTTGGATTCAGCAGACATAGAGCTGGATTCAGCAGACATAGTGCTGGATTCAGCAGACATAGAGCTGGATTCAGCAGACATAGAGTTGGATTCAGCAGACATAGAGCTGGATTCAGTAGACAGAGTTGGATTCAGCAGACATAGAGCTGGATTCAGCAGACATAGAGTTGGATTCAGCAGACATAGAGCTGGATTCAGCAGACATAGAGCTGGATTCAGCAGACATAGAGCTGGATTCAGCAGACATAGAGTTGGATTCAGCAGACATAGAGCTGGATTCAGCAGACAGAGTTGGATTCAGCAGACATAGAGCTGGATTCAGCAGACATAGAGCTGGATTCAGCAGACATAGAGCTGGATTCAGCAGACATAGAGTTGGATTCAGCAGACATAGAGCTGGATTCAGCAGACAAAGAGCTGGATTCAGCAGACATAGAGCTGGATTCAGCAGACATAGAGCTGGATTCAGCAGACCTAGAGCTGGATTCAGCAGACCTAGAGCTGGATTCAGCAGACATAGAGCTGGATTCAGCAGACATAGAGCTGGATTCAGCAGACCTAGAGCTGGATTCAGCAGACATAGAGCTGGATTCAGCAGACATAAAGCTGGATTCAATCCGTATCGCTGAAATTCAGTGCTATAGCATTGATTGAAATTTAAAGGTAATTTCCGATTGAGCCGACATATGCAGCGTTTAACATGAATGCACTTTCCACTAACGTGAGAACATTGCCTTTAAATTTCTATTGCGCTGCAGCGCAGCTCTTCAGCGCTACGGATGGAATGGGGCCCTTAATTTTCTTTCCAATCCTTTCCTCTTCCAGGTGCATTATTTAAAAAGTCTGCAGTGAAACACCCACCCCCTGACCTCCCTGAGATGCCCCCGTGTAGCTTTAATCCAGAAGAATACAAGGTACAGTAAGAATGTAGCTTTAATCCAGAAGAATACAAGGTACAGTAAGAATGTAGCTTTAATCCAGAGGAATACAAGGTACAGTAAGAATGTAGCTTTAATCCAGAGGAGTACAAGGTACAGTAAGAATGTAGCTTTAATCCAGAGGAATACAAGGTACAGTAAGAATGTAGCTTTAATCCAGATGAAATTAAGGTACAGTAAGAATGTAGCTTTAATCCAGAGGAATACAAGGTACAGTAAGAATGTAACTTTAATCCAGAAGAATACAAGGTACAGTAAGAATGTAGCTTTAATCCAGAGGAATACAAGGTACAGTAAGAATGTAGCTTTACTCCAGAAGAATACAAGGTACAGTAAGAATGTAGCTTTAATCCAGAGGAATACAAATTTTGAAAAAAAGTAACCTTTATTTAACTAGGCAAGTCAGTTAATCACGACCGGTTGTGATACAGACAGGAATTGAACCAGGGTGTCTGTAGTGACCCCTCAAGCACTGAGATGCAGTGCCTTAGACCGCTGTGCCACTCAGGAGCCCAAGTTACAGTCAGAATGTAACTTTAATCCAGAAGAACACAAATTACAGTAAGAAGGCAGGGTTTACATTAACAAAGTGCTGGGTTTGAGTCAATTCCATTTTAATACTGTCAATTCAGGAAGTAAACTAAAATTCAAAATTCCTAAGCAGAAAATTATAATTATAATGCGGAAATTTTGAATTTCACTTTACTTCCTGAATTGACCCCCAACCTTGTTGCGAAGTTTCAGTAACAGTCTTGTCATCTTAGTATAGTGTGTATAATTTCTTGCCTTTTTATAATAAGATCTACACAGGACATTCATATTGAACATGGGATCTTTATTCTAGGACATGTCCAAAGAGCGTATGATGGAGATTCGGAGGCAGAACTGCAACCCAATGACCATGAAAGTCACCTACTACAAGAAGCCAGTGTACATCCACCAGGGACACATGCAGTGGCTGTGGGACGTGGACGGGAGGCGCTACCTAGACCTGTTCGCTGGCGTTGCCACTGTCAGCGTGGGGCACTGCCACCCGTAAAAAAATCTTTCATATGTCACCCATCACTCTCCACCTAGCCTGAGTACCCGTCTCCCGTCTACAGTATATGGCTTGACGATGTAGTTGGAAAAGAGCACAAAAACATCTGGGACCAGGCTACTGTATTTAATTGAAGTTCCAAGGATCCTCTGAACATTTCTAAGTTGTTTCTGATGTTGTGTCTCTGTAGTAAGGTGACGGCGGCGGCGGAAAAGCAGCTGAGAAAGCTGTGGCACACGACTAACATCTACGTGTATTCCCCTCTGCATGAGTACACTGAGAAGCTCGCTGCCACCCTGCCAGACCCGCTGAAGGCACAGTACCATATGTTCCCTTTGTTTGTTTGGTTTATTTCTACGTATGATTGCTGTGACGTTTCACCACAGAACTTTATCTGCAATATTGGTCCGGTTCCGCAGTTCCACATGTTCCGGATGACCAAATGACCAAACCCATGGGCATCTATTGTATGGATTTCTATTGAGACAAAGCGCCATAATTGCAAACATGAATATCCTGTCTTGTACCTGTGTTTCCTGCTAGGTTATCTACCTGACAAACAGTGGCTCCGAGGCCAACGACCTGGCTATGCTCATGGCTAGGCTCCACACAGGAAACTTTGACGTCATCACACTGAGGTAACCCTGGCTACGGTTTGGTTTTTATTGGTTTACTGAATGAATGTTCAACTGTGATAGTAAGTGGTTGTTTTGTCTCTTTTCTATGCAGTGTGTTAACAGATTTATGGATAACAGTGTGTGGTGGTAGTACCTTTTACTCTCGTGTTACCTCACGGGAGAAGTTTGACCTGCTTCCTCACTCAAAACAGGGAGAACAGTCTGATCATGAACTAAACTGTGAATTAACTCTGGTCGCCTGTCTGTTGCAGGGGTTCCTACCATGGTGGCAGTCCACATACTATGGGTCTCACCTCCAATGCAGCCTATAAGTATCCTGTTGCCTCTGGGTTAGGCTGCCACAATGTAAGTATGAGATGGTGATCACTAGTGTCTGTCACCAGGGCCGGGCCCGCTTATTAGGCAGCCGTCTATGAAGGCAGCTTTTTCTGAGCTAAACTGACCAAGACACACCTCCAACAACACATAAAACCTCACATAATTATGCTCCAAAACAATGACCGTTTCTCTCAACCGGTGGCATGTGGGCTTTTTAGGTGAGCGCTGACACCGCCCTGTGATAAGCAGTGCCCACTTTGTCAAAGGCAAGGATGCAACATGTTTATCTTGTCCATTCCCAGCATGCCTCTTTAGGGTGCTGTTGGAGAGATGCATCTCTGCAGCGCTCCACCAACGTTCTGTCCAAAATAAACTATCTGGCATAAATCATGGAGCAGATACAGGACATGTTAGAAAGAGTATGTGGCCTTTTCTGTAGCCTACAGACTGTAGATAATGGATGGATGACAATGTAATGAGACTTTTTACATCATGCAGGTGTCTCCAATGAAAAAGCCTGACCTAAATGCCGCCCAATCAACAACAACGATGATCTGACATGTTAAACCAACAATACACCCTAAAAACAAGTCAGGTCAAAGTTAAATGGACAATATGGAATGGGCAATCAGGCTACTCAAGAGTTTCATCCCATGGGCTAAATTGTCATGATCAGTGGTTTCAAATTTGTATCTGTCAATATTTTACGAGCTGATCATAGCGAAAAATAAAATACTTATTCTGCATTTCCCGCTGTGCAAACACATTGCCAATAGGTGCAGGAAAGTTCCTGATTAAGTCGGGTAGCTGATATTCAGAGCTTAAATAGCCAAATTGATTAGTCACAGGAATCAGGACTAATCAAGCCAATGCAACAGCCTGTTGTACAAATGGTGTGCCGACCACATGGATGGGCATTCATGATATTCTGTTGTGGGCCAACAATGGTAGGCTACACCCCAGTAAGTATGGGGTGTTGGACTTTTATATTCCACGTCCCTGGACGTTGGTTTTTGGTCCGGACCAAATCTGAAACAATCATAGACGTTTATGTTTGGTTCAGATTTTGTCCGGTCTGGACCAGCTTTGATTTGGCCCAAACATATGTCATCTTTTCAACTTTCATTCAGAACCAAAAATAAACCTGATTTCAACACATGGAAAATGTGTATTTTCACATTTCATTCAGACCCTAACTTCAACACAGTGGTGTGTATTCATGGATGCCAAGAGAAACAAAACATTTAAAAAAAAACATAAAATAGATATATTATCTTTCTTCTCTCTGTGTTTCATTCATAATTTCCCTTCAATTTGCAAGAGGCTGAATGTATCTCACTGGAGAAAGCATTCGAGCGAGTGAAACAACAACCCTCTGTCTCTGTACGTGTATTCCATCTATCTCCTGCTGTCTGGTCCAAAATAATATGAAGTTGCTGCACGTAGCATTAAAATGCATAGGAAGCCAGCTAGCATTTGGCCTCCCTTTAAAAAAAAGGTACAAATAATAGCCAATCAGCGTTGAGCTAAAATGAGTGAGCTCAACTGTGAATGTTCCTGGTGCACCAAAAAAAAAGGGTCAAGGTAATCCAGTATGGATTTGATGTCATTCCGATCAAATCATATCGAGAGCATACGTCATTGACAGAAACAACTTGAATTGTGTTGTCCTCCAGTGGCTAGCTGGTTAGCTAGCTAGCTAGAATTGGCCCTTTCCTAAATTAGCCATGGATGGAGATAGGGATTTGTTTTTTTGTTTTTATTTAATTCCACGTACTGGCCAATGAATATAACGACAATTCTGAACCAACCATGAATTCGTACATTGTGCCCCTGACCTGAGAGGATAGAGGTTCAATATGTAGCTAGATATAGAAGGCTAATGTTAACTAGCTAACGTTGCCCATGAAAGGAAGTTAGGCTCGTGAGCAAGAATTTTAGTCAGGTAGCCTAAGACAACTAAAAATAAAAGTGTGTACTGTACGACCGTTTTGAGTGATGGACTGTTTCCTCAAAATGAAAGAGAGGAGGATGGCATTGGAATTTCTCTACAAGTAGAGTCAACATGTTTTTTTTTCTACTTGCAAGAACACGGACTCTTAAATCAGAAACAGACAACCACATCATATTTAGCTTATGTTGATTGGACAAAATTGTTATTGCTATCTTTTAGTCGTCACTATTAGACTAAGTATAGGTGGAGGCAGTTGTTTTCATTGCAACTTGCAGTAACTCTCTGTGGTTCTAAATCAATAGCTGTTTAGTGGTTCGAAAATGTTGGAAATATTAACTTGCTTGACCATGCTTTAGGTCAGTGGTTCCCAACCCGGGGTACTAGGAGCCCTGAGGGCACTTGGTCTATCCACAGGGGGTACTTGAGAAGACTCATGAGACCATAGGATTACTGGTAAAATGCACATGAGGGGGTACTTCAGGGGTACTCTGGACTGAGCAAAATTCAGTTGGTGGTACGGTAACCCAAAAAGTTTGGGAACCGCTGCTGTGGGTCATGTAACTGTTTGTTACATGCAATATGCTTTGTGGACTCCACAGCACAGATGTTGCTCTCCGGTTTTGTGATGAAACAAAGGTGTGGTTGAATTTGTTCTGCCACTGTGTCTTCTTATTTTCTCGGCCTCAGGCCTATATATCACGGTCGCAAGGCATATGAACTAACAGGTTATAGAGCAAACAACACAATTATCACAACACATAGGTTGTAATATGGCTTTTTGGGGGGGGGGGGGGGGGGGGTGCTTCCCCTGTGATTTTACCCACGCTACTGCTTCAATGTCTGGAAAGATACATATATTAGACGTCTTTTCAACATTATTTTGCTTACTGGGACTATTCTAGTAGGGGTTGCAATTGTGTGGTCTCGCCTAGGGCAGCAGAACGGCCAGGGCCAGCCCTGTCTGTTACTATGTATTAATGAAGTTTTAGGGTCCCAGAACTTGAGTTTGGTGAAGGACAGAATAGTCATTTTCCACCCATGACACTTTATATCTTACATTCTTACATTCCAAACTACAATGGCCGATCTATTACAGCAATCTAGGTTTTGAAACCTATGAAGCTATGCCGCAGTGAGTATGAGACAGGTTTAATCTCAATTTGTCTCTTCTCCTCCCAGACCATGTGTCCTGATGTATTTGCTGGCCCATGGGGAGGAAGCAACTGTAGAGACTCCCCAATCCAGACCATTAGGGACTGTAGCTGTCCTCAAGGTACAGTAAAACACACACACACACACCGGGGGTAGTCATCTGGGAACCACCAGGGAGGTCTTCTGAGTCTCCAAATTACACACACGTGCACAAACACAGACACAACCCCCCCACCCAAACACAGACACCACCCCCCCACCCAAACACAGACACAACCCCCCCACCCAAACACAGACACACCCCCCACCCAAACACAGACACAACCCCCACCCAAACACAGACACAACCTCCCCACCCAAACACAGACACAACCCCCCACCCAAACACAGACACCACCCCCCACCCAAACACAGACACAACCCCCCCACCCAAACACAGACACACCCCCCCACCCAAACACAGACACAACCCCCCCACCCAAACACAGACACAACCTCCCCACCCAAACACAGACACAACCCCCCCACCCAAACACAGACACAACCCCCCCCCCACCCAAACACAGACACAACCCCCCCCCCACCCAAACACAGACACAACCACCCCACCCAAACACATACACAACCCCACCCAAACACAGACACAACCCCACCCAAACACAGACACAACCCCCCCCACCCAAACACAGACACAACCCCACCCAAACACAGACACAACCCCACCCAAACACAGACACAACCCCCCACCCAAACACAGACACACACCCCCCACCCAAACACAGACACAACCCCACCCAAACACAGACACAACCCCCCCACCCAAACACAGACACAACCCCACCCAAACACAGACACAACCCCCACCCAAACACAGACACAACCCCACCCAAACACAGACACAACCCCCCACCCAAACACAGACACAACCCCCCCACCCAAACACAGACACAACCCCACCCACAACCCCACCCAAACACATACACAACCCCACCCAAACACAGACACAGACACAACCCCACCCAAACACAGACACAACCCCCCACCCAAACACAGACACAACCCCCACCCAAACACAGACACAACCCCCCCACCCAAACACAGACACAACCCCCCACCCAAACACAGACACAACCCCCACCCAAACACAGACACAACCCCCCACCCAAACACAGACAGAACCCCACCCAAACACAGACACAACCCCCACCCAAACACAACCCCCACCCAAACACAGACACAACCCCACCCAAACACAGACACAACCCCCCACCCAAACACAGACACAACCCCACCCAAACACAGACACAACCCCCCCACCCAAACACAGACACAACCCCACCCAAACGCAGACACAACCCCCCCACCCAAACACAGACACAACCCCACCCACAACCCCACCCAAACACAGACACAGACACAACCCCACCCAAACACAGACACAACCCCCCCCACCCAAACACAGACACAACCCCCCCACCCAAACACAGACACAACCCCACCCACAACCCCACCCAAACGCAGACACAGACACAACCCCACCCAAACACAGACACAACCCCACCCAAACACAGACACAACCCCACCCACAACCCCACCCAAACACAGACACAGACACAACCCCACCCAAACACAGACACAACCCCCCCCACCCAAACACAGACACAACCCCCACACCCAAACACAGACACAACCCCACCCACAACCCCCCCACCCAAACACAGACACAACCCCACCCAAACACAGATACAACCCCCACCCAAACACAGACACAACCCCCCCACCCAAACACAGACACAACCCCCCCACCCAAACACAGACACAACCTCCCCACCCAAACACAGACACAACCCCCCCCACCCAAACACAGACACAACCCCCCCCCCACCCAAACACAGACACAACCACCCCACCCAAACACATACACAACCCCACCCAAACACAGACACAACCCCACCCAAACACAGACACAACCCCCCCCACCCAAACACAGACACACACCCCCACCCAAACACAGACACAACCCCCCACCCAAACACAGACACAACCCCACCCAAACACAGACACAACCCCACCCAAACACAGACACAACCCCCACCCAAACACAGACACAACCCCACCCAAACACAGACACAACCCCACCCAAACACAGACACAACCCCCCACCCAAACACAGACACAACCCCCCACCCAAACACAGACACAACCCCACCCACAACCCCACCCAAACACATACACAACCCCACCCAAACACAGACACAACCCCACCCAAACACAGACACAACCCCACCCAAACACAGACACAACCCCCACCCAAACACAGACACAACCCCACCCAAACACAGACACAACCCCACCCAAACACAGACACAACCCCCCACCCAAACACAGACACAACCCCCCACCCAAACACAGACACAACCCCACCCACAACCCCACCCAAACACATACACAACCCCACCCAAACACAGACACAACCCCACCCAAACACAGACACAACCCCACCCCCCCACCCAAACACTGAAACTCAGCATTAGGCTTAGACTGTATCCTGCCTTCTGGTTGGTTCCACCTTCAACCCACTGCAGCTTAGAGACGGATATATCCTTGAACACACTGAGCACAGGGTGAGATGGGGTTTATATCATTAGGAGTGTTTACATAGGTCATACTGATCTAGGAGGATAATTTGAGCCAGTTTGCTACAGCAGAATAATAATTCTGCAGCAACAGGAAATATGAATTACTATTTAGATTTTTTTTTTTATTGTTGAGGTTTATACTTTTTTTTTTAAAGTGGAAATTCTCAACTTTTTAGAAGCCTTTTTAAACCTTAAGTACACAAGTTAGCAGTTTGTGCTGTGCAGGAAAATTTATCAGCAACAAAACAGTGATCAAATCAGGCTAACATTCTACATCTGTAGCCAGGGCTTTATTATGTCATGTGACCAGGCCTATTACTACACTGCCTATTTTGTGCATTATAATACATAATGCTACGGTGATATTTTATCTATAGAAAGTCTTCATGTATTTTCCAACATCAACTGTTAATGCTGTTTTGTGCTAAATCCTGTTTTGTCTGTGCTAAAGTATGTCTCAGACGATTGACAGAGAGGGAATTTTAGTCATATTCAATCAAAACCTGTATCTGGTTGTAAAAGTCCAGTACTATGTTATTCCGCTCAGTTGAATAAGGGTGAAGGTTACGCAGCAAACCTGAAAATCGATCTAAAGCCAAGAATACTTTTTTATCGTTCAGTTCAAAAGTCCTATTTTTTTTAATCAAACATTTACCGTTTCCTGGACAACTCTTCAACCTGTTCACTTTATAACTCCCTGTCTGTCAGTGAGTCACACTAATGCACCTGGGAATCTGTCAAACAAGTTGCATGATCCCGTGTTTACACTACCTTGAAAGAAGAAGTTTTAAGTAAGGGTGATAATGTGTAACAGCATTAATGCTGTTTGGATTGTTGGTGTTGAAACACATTGTTACCCTTGATTGCTGACATGCAAAACATTTTTGGGACTATATCGATTAATGAAACAAATACCAAAAAGATAATTTTGTGTTTGGAATTTTCCTCCTAATTTACTTCCGTTCTTCAATTACAGGATCATGTACCGCGAATGACAGATACATTGAGCAGCTGAACGAGGTTTTTGTCACCAGCGTCCCCAGTCGTATCGCTGCGTTCTTCGCTGAACCTATTATGGTACAGGTTTTTATTGTTCCGTTATCATTCCAACATCTCCATAGCTACAAACAGTAGGGATAAAGGCAAACGATATGGCTCTAGACAAGAAGCTGTGACTAAAAACACATACAGTAAGAACAATGTAGCAGATTGCCATGGGGAACAAATCACAAGCTGAAGAAGCCAACTCTTAATTGGCTATCTTTCCAGCTCAGCTAACAAAGGCTAATTATCTTCATGGGGGGGGGGGGCTTAAATATATTTATAACTACATAGGCTACAGACTACTGGTTCTAGTGGTCATGCTTTAGCATTGTTGCACCCGAGTGGTGCAGAAGTCTGAGGCACTGCATTTCAGTGCTAGAGGCGTCACTACAGACCCTGGTTCAATTCCAGGCTGTATCACAACCGGCCATGATTGGGAGTCCCATAGGGCGTCGCACAATTGGCCCATCATCATCCGGGTTAGGGTTTGGCCTGGGTAGGCAGTCATTGTAAATGGTTAAAAGACTTGCCTAGTTAAATAAAGGTTAAATAAATGGTTATTTCTAGCTCCATATAATCTGACAGGCAATTAAATCTACATTTAATTATTTATCTTCCAGGTCCAATATAAACGTGACTCGTTGTGGAGATGTTGCATTACAGATTTGTCATGTCTTTGAGTGTTTACTGCTGAAAATAAACAATTGTCACAGGATAGTTGTGGTTTCATATAATTGTTATCTTATATTGCTTTGTGTATTTCTACAGGGAGTTGGAGGAGCTGTCCAATACCCCAAGAACTTCCTCAAGGACACCTACAAACTTGTGAGGGAGAGAGGTGGGGTCTGCATTGCAGATGAGGTTGGATACTTTTTATATATTCCATCCTTGTATGTATATTTTCAATATTCCTATTTGTTTATATATCATTAATTACATATAACAAACAACAACTATATAGATGCTTCAGAAATGATTAATAAGCAGGTCATCATGTTACATGTCAAAAGGGTTACGTCCACATTGATCTGTATGTCAACCATGTTTCCTGTTTGTGCCTGGTCCTTCGCTGCATCAGGTCCAGACAGGGTTTGGCCGCACAGGAAGTCACTTCTGGGGGTTCCAAGGTCATGATGTCATACCAGACATGGTCACCATGGCAAAGGGTATCGCTAATGGATTTCCTATGGGAGCGGTTGTCACGACACCAGGTAGGACAGGAAGCACTTTATTTATTTACCACCTCAGTGGAGGGGAAGAAGGTATAGCACTTCACACTCTGTCACACAGATGTTCATAGCTACTGTTTAATAAAACAATGACTGCCTGACACATCCTGAATAGAATAGAAACATCTTCCGTCTTCCCCAACACACACACACACACACACACGCGCACGCACGCACACACGCGCGCACACACACACACACACACAGGGTCAGCAGCACTGCAGTGTCTCTTGATGGGGAGCGATTGTGGCGGTTTAGAATGGAAAGGAAACTCCAGGGTTATGTTGATACTGACATTACGTATTTCCTCACTGCCATCATCCTTCAGTCAATTCAGGATGTAAATAGAAAATCTAATTTGATTTTCTCCTAATTGAAAAGTCATCGCATCATGCTAAAAACTAACTCTGGAACCTTATAGGTTCTATAACTGAGAACCCTAATACAGGTTATGTAAAGAGAGTGATACAGGTTCTGTAAAGACAGTGATACAGGTTCTGTAAAGACAGTGATACAGGTTCTGTAAGGACAGACATAACCCCACCCACCCACCCAAACACAGACATAACCCCACCCACCCCCCCACCCACAGACACAACCGCACCCACCCAAACACAGACACAACCCCCCCACCCACCCACCCAAACACAGACACAACCCCAGCGCCCCACCCAAACACAGACACAACCCCAGCCCCCCACCCAAACACAGACACAACCCCACCCACCCACCCACCCACCCACTCACAAAAACACAACCCCCCACCCACCCACCCAAACACAGACACAACCCCCCACCCAAACACAGACACAACCCCCCACCCACCCACCCAAACACAGACACAACCCCAGCCCCCCACCCAAACGCAGACACAACCCCACCCAGCCCAACTGAGAACCCTAATGCAGGTTCTGTAAAGAGAGTGAAAGAGGTTCTGTAAAGACAGTGATACAGGTTCTGTAAAGACAGTGATACAGGTTCTGTAAAGACAGTGATACAGGTTCTGTAAAGACAGTGATACAGGTTCTGTAAAGACAACAGTGATACAGGTTCTGTAAAGACAACAGTGATACAGGTTCTGTAAAGACAACAGTGATACAGGTTCTGTAAAGACAGTGATACAGGTTCTGTAAAGACAACAGTGATACATGTTCTGTAAAGACAACAGTGATACAGGTTCTGTAAAGACAGTGATACAGGTTCTGTAAAGACAACAGTGATACATGTTCTGTAAAGACAACAGCGATACAGGTTCTGTAAAGACAACAGTGATACAGGTTCTGTAAAGACAAAAGTGATACAGGTTCTGTAAAGACAGTGATACAGGTTCTGTAAAGACAACAGTGATACAGGTTCCTTAAAGACAACAGCGATACAGGTTCTGTAAAGACAACAGTGATACAGGTTCTGTAAAGACAACAGTGATACAGGTTCTGTAAAGACAGTGATACAGGTTCTGTAAAGACAGTGATACAGGGTCTGTAACTGAGAAATGTGATACTGGTTCTAACAGTGAGAGCCGTGATGTACAGTACCAGTCAAAAGTTTGGACACACCTACTCATTCAAGGGATTTTCTTTATTTGTACTATTTTCTACATTGTAGAATAATAGTGAAGACATCAAAACTATGAAATAACACATGGAATCATGTAGTAACCAAAAAAGTGTTAAATATATCAAAATATATTTTAGATTTGAGATTCTTCAAAGTAGCCACCCTTTGCCTTGATAACAGCTTTGCACACTCTTGGCATTCTCTTAACCAGCTTCATGAAGTATTCACCTGGAATGCATTTCAATTAACAGGTGTGCCTTGTTAAAAGTTAATTTGTGGAATTTCTTTCCTTAATGCATTTGAGCCCATCAGTTATGTTGTGACAAGGTATGGTTGGTATACAGAAGATAGCCCTATTTGGTATTAGACCAAGTCCATATTATGGCAAGAACAGCTCAAATAAGCAAAGAGAAATGACAGTTCATCATTACTTCAAGACATGAAGGTCAGTCAATCCGGAAAATTTCAAGAACTTTGTGCAGACGCAAAAACCATCAAGCGCTATGATGAAACTGGCTCTCATGAGGACTGCCACAGGAAAGGAAGACCCAGAGTTACCTCTGCTGCAGAGGACAAGTTCATTAGAGTTAACAGCCTCAGAAATCGGCAATTAACTGCACCTCAGATTGCAGGACAAATAAATGCTTCACACAGTTTCAGTAACAGACACATTCACAACAACTGTTCAGAGGAGACTGTGTGAATCAGTCCTTCATGGTCAAATTTCTGCAAAGAAACCACTACTTAAGGACACCAATAAGAAGAAGAGACTTGCTTGGGCCAAGAAACACGTGCAATGGCCATTAGGTGGAAATCTGTCCTTTGGTCTGATGAGTCCAAACTTGAGATTTTTGGTTCTAACTGCTGTCTTTGTGAGATGCAGAGTAGGTGAGCGGATGATCTCCGCATGTGTGGTTCCCACTGTGAAGCATGGAGGAGGAGGTGTGATGGTGCTTTGCTGGTGACACTGTCTGTGATTTATTTAGAATTCAAGACACACTTAACCAGCATGGCTACCACAGCATTCTGCAGTGATATACCATCCCATCTGGTTTGCACTTAGTCCCACCATCATTTGTTTTTCAACAGGAGAGTGATCCAACACATCTCCAGACTGTGTAAGGGCTATTTGACCAAGGAGAGTGACGGCGTGCTGCATCAGATGACTTGGCCGCCACAATCACCCGACCTCAACCGAAATGAGATGGTTTGGGATGAGTTGGACCGCAGAGTGAAGGAAAAGCGGCCAACGAGTGCTCAGCATATGTAGCAACTCCTTCAAGACTGTTGAGAAAGCATTCCAGGTGAAGCTGGTTGAGAGAATGCCAAGAGTGTGCAAAGCTGTCAAGGCAAAGGGTGGCTAATTTGGTTACTACATGATTCCATATTTGTTATTTCATAGTTTGTCTTCTATTACTCTACAATGTAGAAAATCGTAAAAATAAAGAAAAACCCTTGAATGAGTAGGTGTGTCCAAACTGTAGGTTCTACGACTGGAGAACCGTGTAATGCCAACTTTGTTTGTAAAGGCTTTGTTTCCATGTCAACACATCCCTGGATTCCATAGGCTAGAAACAATGATGGTTCACCTCTCATACCACAATGATGGTTCACCTCTCACACCATGGTGTGCTAACAATCAATGTCTCTGATTGACGTTAGTCATCACACCACTGTCTCTGACTGTGTGTCTGTGCCAGTGCACGTGTTGAGGTGTGAGGCAACATAACCAGCTGACCCTTCGAGGATCAGTCTCAGCTTTCAACCGGTTTCAGAGTGTAGTAATAATCACTGACCCTTCGAGGATCAGTCTCAGCTTTATAATGTGGTATTGATTTCCCTTGTTCTGGATTCCTCCACTTTTCAGTCCGTGGCCTGTGGTCTGTATCAAGGGTTGGAACCCGTTCAAGGAACAGAACCCAAACCGAAAGTGATCTATACTGTTCCGGAACCTATTTTAAAAACATGGGAACTGGTTAATAACTGCCTTTTTTTCCAGTCCCACAAAAATCGCAACAAAGCGCCTCACTCTTAAAGTTATTCCATCGTCTGCCAGCTGGAAATCTTTGACAGGGGGGTGTGTAGGTTACTTGCCCCTCCCCTCTGAAGCATAGGTTACCTACAGATGACGTTACAAGCGCAATTCAGAAATTAGAGAGTGATGTTTAATTAGAGAAGAATGGATTTACTTTTTCAATGCTAGTTAAGGACTGAGTGTACAAAACATTAAGGACACCTGGTCTTTCCATGACATAGAATGACCAGGTGAAAGCTATGATGCTTTATTGATGTCACTTGTTAAATCCACTTCAAATCAGTGTAGAGGAAGGGCAGGAGACAGGTTAAAGAAGGATTTTTAAGCCTTGAGACATGGATTGTGTGTGTGTGTGTGTGTGTGTGTGTGTGTGTGTGTGTGTGTGTGTGTGTGTGTGTGTGTGTGTGTGTGTGTGTGTGTGTGTGTGTGTGTGTGTGTGTGTGTCATTCAGAGGGTGAAAGGGCAAGACAAAATATAAACGTGCCTTTGAGCGGGGTATGGTAGTAGGTGCCAGGCACACCGGTTTGTGTCAAGAACTGCAACTCTGCTGGGTTTTTCATGCTCAACAGTTTCCTGTGTGTATCTAGGATGGTCCACCACCCAAACGACATCCAGCCAACTTGACACAACTGTGGAAAGCAGCATCCCTGGGGAACCTTCTGGACACCTCGTAGAATCCATGCCCCAATGAATTGAGGCTGTTCTGGGGGCGAAAGGGGTTGCAACTCAATATTAGGAGAGTTTCCTTAATGTTTCATGCACTCAGTGTATATTTTCACATTGGACTTAACCACAAAAAGGTGAGGTGTTTTGAATTTTAGTGTTGCTCTGCACAGCTTGTTAGCTAGCTGGCTTACGTTGGCTCTGGTCCAACGTTAAACCAACTCAGAAGTTCAAAGACATTCAAAGTTCCTCCATAGAAGCCACTCCTCCTAGGTATAATTCTGTGGGACTAATTCAGATAATGTATGTCATAACAAGATGCCTTGCGCTTAAAGGAAAGCTTGCTCACCCTCAAAATGTCAGTTGCATCTGTAGCCCTATCATGTGACTGGTAGCATAGTGTGTGCCTGTGTTTGTCTTTCAGTATGACTAGACCGTGCTGTTGCGGGCAAAATAACATTTGCTCTTCATGACTTTCCTTTACAGATTAAATCACTTGCCCACTCCACAGCAAGCTGCTCTATCCGCACTGATTGGTAAAGTCATTTAATGTCGAGCTAAATATTTAAAAATATATAATAATTTCAGAGGTTTAAAAAGGAACAGAAAGGAACAATAATAAACATGTACTTGATTTGGTTCTAACCAGTTGAGAACCTCAAGAAAAAAGAATGGTTCTGTTCAGAATGAAACGATTTGGAAAATAGTTTTGGTTTCAACCCCTGGTCTGTATACACAATCAGGCAGGGATAAGCTCTGTTCAGTTCACACGTGTTCATCAGACCAGGGTGTAATCGGTTCAACATCCCCCTGATGACCCTCGAGTTGGGCCACACACACAAACACACATCAGAGGAGGCTGGTGGGAGGAGCTATAGGAGGACAGGCTATTGGTAATAACTGGAAAGAATAGGTATAAAATACATAGGTATCAAACATATGGAAACCATGTTTGACTCCATTCCATTTCAGCCATTACAATGAGCCTGTCCACCTTTGACTGACACACACACTCTCTATCTCTCCTATGAATCTTTCCATGGAAGGAGTTTTTCCCTAGAACGATGAGGTGTGAAGTGAGCTGTCCCACTCAGCTCTTGTTGTGACTTGTTTTCCAGAGGTGGCCGCTTCATTTGCCAAGGGAGTTCACTTCAACACGTTCGGTGGTAATCCTGTGGCATGTGCCATCGCCTCATCTGTTCTAGATGTAAGCAGAAACACACCCAACTAAACCAGGGTTTCTCAACATCCAGGCCTCCAGTAGCCCCAACAGCACACATTTGGATTGTAGGCCTGGACAAAAACACAAATGATTCAACTCAAGAGGGCTTGATGATTAGTTGAATCAGGGGTGCTTGTCCACGGCTACAATAACAATGTATACTGTTGGTGATACTGGGGGACCAGGGTTGGTGGTACTGGGGGACCAGGGTTGGGGGTACTGGAGGACCAGGGTTGGGGGTACTGGAGGACCAGGGTTGGGGGTACTCGAGGACCAGGGTTGGTGGTACTGGAGGAACAGGGTTGGGGGTACTGGAGGACCAGGGTTGGCGGTACTGGAGGAACAGGGTTGGCGGTACTGGAGGAACAGGGTTGGCGGTACTGGAGGAACAGGGTTGGGGGTACTGGAGGACCAGGGTTGGGGGTACTGGAGGACCAGGGTTGGCGGTACTGGAGGAACAGGGTTGGGGGTACTGGAGGACCAGGGTTGGGGGTACTGGAGGACCAGGGTTGGGGGTACTGGAGGACCAGGGTTGGTGGTACTGGAGGACCAGGGTTGGGGGTACTGGAGGACCAGGGTTGGGGGTACTCGAGGACCAGGGTTGGTGGTACTGGAGGAACAGGGTTGGGGGTACTGGAGGACCAGGGTTGGCGGTACTGGAGGAACAGGGTTGGCGGTACTGGAGGAACAGGGTTGGCGGAACTGGAGGAACAGGGTTGGGGGTACTGGAGGACCAGGGTTGGGGGTACTGGAGGACCAGGGTTGGCGGTACTGGAGGAACAGGGTTGGGGGTACTGGAGGACCAGGGTTGGGGGTACTGGAGGACCAGGGTTGGGGGTACTCGAGGACCAGGGTTGGTGGTACTGGAGGAACAGGGTTGGGGGTACTGGAGGACCAGGGTTGGCGGTACTGGAGGAACAGGGTTGGCGGTACTGGAGGAACAGGGTTGGGGGTACTGGAGGACCAGGGTTGGGGGTACTGGAGGACCAGGGTTGGCGGTACTGGAGGAACAGGGTTGGGGGTACTGGAGGAACAGGGTTGGGGGTACTGGAGGACCAGGGTTGGCGGTACTGGAGGAACAGGGTTGGCGGTACTGGAGGAACAGGGTTGGGGGTACTCGAGGACCAGGGTTGGGGGTACTGGAGGACCAGGGTTGGGGGTACTCGAGGACAAGGGTTGGTGGTACTCGAGGACCAGGTATGGTGGTACTGGAGGACCAGGGTTGGCGGTACTGGAGGAACAGGGTTGGCGGTACTGGAGGACCAGGGTTGGGGGTACTGGAGGACCAGGGTTGGGGGTACTGGAGGACCAGGGTTGGGGGTACTGGAGGACCAGGGTTGGGGGTACTGGAGGACCAGGGTTGGTGGTACTGGAGGAACAGGGTTGGGGGTACTGGAGGACCAGAGTTGGTGGTACTGGAGGACCAGGGTTGGGGGTACTGGAGGACCAGGGTTGGGGGTACTCGAGGACCAGGGTTGGTGGTACTGGAGGACCAGGGTTGGCGGTACTGGAGGAACAGGGTTGGTGGTACTGGAGGAACAGGGTTGGGGGTACTGGAGGACCAGGGTTGGGGGTACTCGAGGACCAGGGTTGGTGGTACTGGAGGACCAGGGTTGGCGGTACTGGAGGAACAGGGTTGGTGGTCCTGGAGGACCAGTGTTGGGGGTACTCGAGGACCAGGGTTGGGGGTACTCGAGGACCAGGGTTGGTGGTACTGGAGGACCAGGGTTGGCGGTACTGGAGGAACAGGGTTGGTGGTACTGGAGGAACAGGGTTGGGGGTACTGGAGGACCAGGGTTGGTGGTACTCGAGGACCAGGGTTGGTGGTACTCGAGGACCAGGGTTGGTGGTACTGGAGGAACAGGGCTGGTGGTACTGGAGGACCAGGGTTGGTGGTACTGGAGGACTGGATATTGAGAAACACTGAACTAAACTACTATCTATGATCTGAGCTACTGTTTATAAATCATTTTCTTCTGCTTTTCAATGTACTTTATGCCACATGCTTATTATTAGAATGTGCCCAAAATTATTTTCTATATTTTAAGAGTATAATAGAGTACCATAAAAGTAGATTTCAGCTTTAGAATTTGTATGTCACAGAAGTACACATAATTTTAAAACATTTCATGGCATTGCCAATGCACCACGTTCCTTCATGTTGCACACCATAGAAATATGACTATAATTGCACTTTCATGTTGCAAGCCACCATGATTCTTGCACCATTACTCCCAAGTGTTAATGTTGCTAAATGTTCCACCATTATTCTTGCACCATTACTCCAAGTGTTAATGTTGCCAAAAGTTCCACCATTATTCTTGCACCATTACTCCAAGTGTTAATGTTGCCAAAAGTTCCACCATTATTCTTGCACCATTACTCCAAGTGTTAATGTTGCCAAAAGTTCCACCATTATTCTTGCACCATTAACTCCATGTGTTAATGTTCCACCATAGAAATAGAGTTGCTTACTATAATTGTATTTCACCACCAGACCATGGAGGAGGACGGCACGCAGCAGATCAGCCACAACGTGGGGACTTATCTGCTGACAGAGCTGGCCAAGATGAGGGACAAGTATGAGATCATTGGGGATGTCCGAGGGAAGGGACTGCAGATTGGAGTGGAGATGGTGAAAGATAAGGTGAGAGGTCCTAGTCCACACTATGGTGAAAGATAAGGTGAGAGGTCCTAGTCCACACTATGGTGAAGGATAAGGTGAGAGGTCCTAGTCCACACTATGGTGAAAGATAAGGTGAGAGGTCCTAGTCCACACTCTGGTGAAAGATAAGGTGAGAGGTCCTAGTCCACACTATGGTGAAAGATAAGGTGAGAGGTCCTAGTCCACACTATGGTGAAGGATAAGGTGAGAGGTCCTAGTCCACACTTGGTGAAAGATAAGGTGAGAGGTCCTAGTCCACACTATGGTGAAAGATAAGGTGAGAGGTCCTAGTCCACACTATGGTGAAAGATAAGGTGAGAGGTCCTAGTCCACACTATGGTGAAAGATAAGGTGAGAGGTCCTAGTCCACACTATGGTGAAAGATAAGGTGAGAGGTCCTAGTCCACACACATTTTAATGAACCTGCAAATTAATATTTTAATTCATGAGTTAATGGCTAATTGGGGAGACCTAATCGCTTTTTGTTTACATAATATTATGCTCTTTATTCTCAGATGGATTAATAATTTGTCTTAATTAGATTAGTGAAATTATTAGCATAATTGGTTAAATGATTATTCTCTTGTTTTATACTATATATATATATATATATATATACAAATATATACAATGTCTATACAACATCCTGTTTAACCAAGAACTATCACTCATATAGCGTGCGACTTGAACGAGTTTCTGTGCCCTCTCACATGGTCATGGTTCAGTTCAGATCAAGTTACTTATTAATCACGAGTAGAGAGTTCTGCATAACGACAGAGCAGGCCTGAACATAACCACTGTCCTAACCCTCCAACCCACCCAGCCTCCCTCACTCTCTCTGTCTCTTGCTCTGTCCTCTATCTCTCCCTCCCTCGCAGGCGAGCCGCAAACCTCTCCCACCAGCAGCCATGAGCGAGATTTTCGAAGACACCAAAGACATGGGTGTTCTGATTGGGAAGGGAGGAGTGTATGGACAGGTAAGGGAGTATATGGACAGGTAATGGAGTATATGGACAGGTAATGGAGTATATGGACAGGTAATGGAGTATATGGACAGGTAATGGAGTATATGGACAGGTAAGGGAGTATATGGACAGGTAAGGGAGTATATGGACAGGTAATGGAGTATATGGACAGGTAATGGAGTATATGGACAGGTAATGGAGTATATGGACAGGTAATGGAGTATATGGACAGGTAAGGGAGTATATGGACAGGTAAGGGAGTATATGGACAGGTAAGGGAGTATATGGACAGGTAATGGAGTATATGGACAGGTAATGGAGTGTATGGACAGGTAATGGAGTATATGGACAGGTAATGGAGTATATGGACAGGTAATGGAGTATATGGACAGGTAAGGGAGTATATGGACAGGTAAGGGAGTATATGGACAGGTAATGGAGTGTATGGACAGGTAAGGGAGTATATGGACAGGTAAGGGAGTATATGGACAGGTAATGGAGTGTATGGACAGGTAAGGGAGTATATGGACAGGTAATGGAGTATATGGACAGGTAATGGAGTATATGGACAGGTAATGGAGTATATGGACAGGTAATGGAGTATATGGACAGGTGAGGGAGTATATGGACAGGTAATGGAGTGTATGGACAGGTAAGGGAGTATATGGACAGGTAATGGAAGGGAGGAGTGTATGGACAGGTATTGGAGTATATGGACAGGTAATGGAGTATATGGACAGGTAATGGAAGGGAGGAGTGTATGGACAGGTAAGGGAGTATATGGACAGGTAATGGAAGGGAGGAGTGTATGGACAGGTAATGGAAGGGAGGAGTGTATGGACAGGTAATAGTAAGGAGTATGGACAGGTAATGGAAGGGAGGAGTGTATGGACAGGTAAAGTGTATGGAGGTAATGGAGTGTATGGACAGGTAATAATGGACAGGTAATGGACAGGTAAGGATATGGACAGGTAATGGAAGGGAGGAGTATATGGACAGGTAAGGGAGTATATGGACAGGTAATGGAAGGGAGGAGGTGGACAGGTAAGGGAGTATATGGACAGGTAATGGAGGAGTTTGGACAGGTAATGGAGTGGACAGGTAATGGAGTATATGGACAGGTAATGGAAGTATATGGACAGGTAATGGAGTATAGGTAATGGAAGGGAGGAGTGTATGGACAGGTAATGGAGTATATGGACAGGTAATGGAGTATATGGACAGGTAATGGAAGGGAGGAGTGTATGGACATATGGACAGGTAATGGAAGGGAGTATGGACATATGGAAGGGAGGAGTGTATGGACAGGTAATGGAAGGGGATATGGAGGTATATGGACAGGTAATGGAAGGGGTGTATGGACAGGTAAATGGAGTATATGGACAGGTAATGGAAGGGGTAATGGAGTAATGGACAGGTAAGGGAGTATATGGACAGGTAATGGAGTATATGGACAGGTAATGGAGTATATGGACAGGTAATGGAAGGGAGGAGTGTATGGACAGGTAATGGAGTGTATGGACAGGTAATGGAGTGTATGGACAGGTAATGGAAGGGAGGAGTGTATGGACAGGTAAGGGAGTATATGGACAGGTAATGGAAGGGAGGAGTGTATGGACAGGTAAGGGAGTATATGGACAGGTAATGGAGTATATGGACAGGTAATGGGTATATGGACAGGGAGTATATGGACAGGTAATGGAAGGGAGGAGTATATGGACAGGAGGAGGTATGGACAGGTAATATGGACAGGTAATGGAAGGGAGGAGTGTATGGACAGGTAAGGAGTGTATGGACAGGTAATGGAGTGTATGGACAGGTAATGGAGTATATGGACAGGTAATGGATGGAGGGAGGAGTGTATGGACAGGTAAGGGAGTATATGGACAGGTAATGGAAGGGAGGAGGAGTGTATGGACAGGTAATGGAAGGGAGGAATGGACAGGAGGAGTATATGGACAGGTAATGGAAGGGAGGAGTGTATGGACAGGTTTGGCGTGTATGGACAGGTAATGGAGTGGATGGACAGGTAATGGAAGGGAGGAGTATATGGACAGGTAAGGGAGTGTATGGACAGGTAATGGAAGGGAGGAGTGTATGGACAGGTAAGGGAGTATATGGACAGGTAATGGAGTGGATGGACAGGTAATGGAATGGAGGAGTGTATGGACAGGTAATGGAGTGTATGGACAGGTAATGGAATGGAGGAGTGTATGGACAGGTAATGGAAGGGAGGAGTGTATGGACAGGTAATGGAAGGGAGGAGTGTATGGACAGGTAATGGAAGGGAGGAGTGTATGGACAGGTAATGGAATGGAGTGTATGGACAGGTAATGGAAGGGAGGAGGTAATGTATGGACAGGTAATGGAAGGGAGGAGTGTATGGACAGGTAATGGAAGGGAGGAGTGTATGGACAGGTAATGGAAGGGAGGAGTGTATGGACAGGTAATGGAAGGGAGGAGTGTATGGACAGGTAATGGAATGGAGGAGTGTATGGACAGGTAATGGAAGGGAGGAGTGTATGGACAGGACAGGTAATGGAAGGGAAGGAGGTGTATGGACAGGTAATGGAAGGGAGGAGTGTATGGACAGGTAATGGAAGGGAGAGAGTGGACAGGTAATGGAATGGAGAGTGTATGGACAGGTAATGGAATGGAGTGTATGGACAGGTAATGGAGGAGTATATGGACAGGTAATGGAAGGGAGGAGTGTATGGACAGGTAATGGAGGGGAGGAGTGTATGGACAGGTAATGGAAGGGAGGAGTGTATGGACAGGTAATGGAGTGTATGGACAGGTAATGGAAGGGAGGAGTGTATGGACAGGAAGGGAAGTGTATGGACAGGTAATGGGAGGAGTGTATGGACAGGTAATGGAAGGGAGGAGTGTATGGACAGGTAAGGGAGTGTATGGACAGGTAATGGAAAGGAGGTATGGAGGTAAGGGAGTATGGACAGGTAATGGAAGGGAGGAGTGTATGGACAGGTTTGGCGTGTATGGACAGGTAATGGAGTGGATGGACAGGTAATGGAATGGAGGAGTGTATGGACAGGTAATGGAGTGTATGGACAGGTAATGGAATGGAGGAGTGTATGGACAGGTAATGTGTATGGACAGGTAATGGAAGGGAGGAGTGTATGGACAGGTAATGGAAGGGAGGAGTGTATGGACAGGTAATGGAAGGAGTGTATGGACAGGTAATGGAATGGAGGAGTGTATGGACAGGTAATGGAATGGAGGAGTGTATGGACAGGTAATGGAAGGGAGGAGTGTATGGACAGGTAATGGAAGGGAGGAGTGTATGGACAGGTAATGGAAGGGAGGAGTGTATGGACAGGTAATGGAAGGGAGGAGTGTATGGACAGGTAATGGAAGGGAGGAGTGTATGGACAGGTAATGGAATGGAGGAGTGTATGGACAGGTAATGGAAGGGAGGAGTGTATGGACAGGTACTGGAGTATGTGGACAGGTAATGGAAGGGAGGAGTGTATGGACAGGTAATGGAAGGGAGGAGTGTATGGACAGGTAATGGAAGGGAGGAGTGTATGGACAGGTAATGGAATGGAGGAGTGTATGGACAGGTAATGGAATGGAGGAGTGTATGGACAGGTACTGGAGTATATGGACAGGTAATGGAAGGGAGGAATGTATGGACAGGTAATGGAGGGGAGGAGTGTATGGACAGGTAATGGAAGGGAGGAGTGTATGGACAGGTAATGGAGTGTATGGACAGGTAATGGAAGGGAGGAGTGTATGGACAGGTAATGGAAGGGAGGAGTGTATGGACAGGTAATGGAATGGAGGAGTGTATGGACAGGTAATGGAAGGGAGGAGTGTATGGACAGGTAAGGGAGTGTATGGACAGGTAATGGAAGGGAGGAGTGTATGGACAGGTAAGGGAGTATATGGACAGGTAATGGAAGGGAGGAGTGTATGGACAGGTTTGGCGTGTATGGACAGGTAATGGAGTGGATGGACAGGTAATGGAATGGAGGAGTGTATGGACAGGTAATGGAGTGTATGGACAGGTAATGGAATGGAGGAGTGTATGGACAGGTAATGGAAGGGAGGAGTGTATGGACAGGTAATAATGGAAGGTAATGGAAGGAGTGTATGGACAGGTAATGGAAGGGAGGAGTGTATGGACAGGTAATGGAATGGAGGAGTGTATGGACAGGTAATGGAATGGAGGAGTGTATGGACAGGTAATATGGACAGGTAATGGAAGGGAGGAGTGTATGGACAGGTAATGGAAGGGAGGAGTGTATGGACAGGTAATGGTATGTATGGACAGGTAATGGAAGGGAGGAGTGTATGGACAGGTAATGGAATGGAGGAGTGTATGGACAGGTAATGGAAGGGAGGAGTGTATGGACAGGTACTGGAGTATGTGGACAGGTAATGGAAGGGAGGAGTGTATGGACAGGTAATGGAAGGGAGGAGTGTATGGACAGGTAATGGAAGGGAGGAGTGTATGGACAGGTAATGGAATGGAGGAGTGTATGGACAGGTAATGGAAGGGAGGAGTGTATGGACAGGTACTGGAGTATATGGACAGGTAATGGAAGGGAGGAATGTATGGACAGGTAATGGAGGGGAGGAGTGTATGGACAGGTAATGGAAGGGAGGAGTGTATGGACAGGTAATGGAGTGTATGGACAGGTAATGGAAGGGAGGAGTGTATGGACAGGTAATGGAATTGAGGAGTGTATGGACAGGTAATGGAATGGAGGAGTGTATGGACAGGTAATGGAAGGGAGGAGTGTATGGACAGGTAATGGAAGGGAGGAGTGTATGGACAGGTAATGGAAAGGGAGGAGTGTATGGACAGGTAATGGAATGGAGGAGTGTATGGACAGCTGAGGGAGTGTATGGACAGGTAATGGAATGGAGGAGTGTATGGACAGGTAATGGAAGGGAGGAGTGTATGGACAGCTAAGGGAGTGTATGGACAGGTAATGGAATGGAGGAGTGTATGGACAGGTAATGGAATGGAGGAGAGTATGGACAGGTAAGGGAGTGTATGGACAGGTAATGGAAGGGAGGAGTGTATGGACAGGTAAGGGAGTATATGGACAGGTAATGGAAGGGAGTATATGGACAGGTAATGGAAGGGAGAAGTGTTTGGACAGGTAAGGGAGTATATGGACAGGTAATGGAATGGAGGAGTGTATGGACAGGTAATGGAAAGGAGGAGTGTATGGACAGGTAATGGAAGGGAGGAGTGTATGGACAGCTAAGGGAGTGTATGGACAGGTAATGGAATGGAGGAGTGTATGGACAGGTAATGGAATGGAGGAGTGTATGGACAGGTAAGGGAGTGTATGGACAGGTAATGGAAGGGAGGAGTGTATGGACAGGTAAGGGAGTATATGGACAGGTAATGGAAGGGAGGAGTGTATGGACAGGTAATGGAAGGGAGGAGTGTATGGACAGGTAATGGAAGGGAGGAGTGTATGGACAGGTAATGGAATGGAGGAGTGTATGGACAGGTAAGGGAGTGTATGGACAGGTAATGGAATGGAGGAGTGTATGGACAGGTAATGGAATGGAGGAGTGTATGGACAGGTAATGGAAGAGAGGAGTGTATGGACAGGTAATGGAATGGAGGAGTGTATGGACAGGTAAGGGAGTGTATGGACAGGTAAGGGAGTGTATGGACAGGTAAGGGAGTGTATGTACAGGTAAGGGAGTGTATGGACAGGTAAGGGAGTGTATGGACAGGTACACTGAAATTCTCTGTTTGTCCTGTTAGTCAGGATCTGCCTGCTAGTAAGCCTGAGCTTTGTGCTCTGTCGTGAACCTACATGGCTCCAAAGCAATGTAACAAACCAAGTATCAGATCAGTCCGTTCAGGTTAAAGTTAATGATAAGTCCTGGGAATGTAGGGAGGGAGGACAAAGGGGCGCCTTGCTGTTTTCGGCTTTTGTCATAGTATGCTATTTCCAGTTCATTTGCATATTCGGTTTGGGTGAAGAATGCACAGATGACTTTGACAGCTTGAGGATTTGAGGTGCCACTTGTTGTAGGAAATACTCCCTAACACACAGAGGTTAGTTATCTATGAACATACTGTTAATAGCTCTCTCCCACTCACACAGACGTTCCGGATCAAGCCCCCTATGTGTATCACCAGGGACGATGCAGACTTCTTCTTGGCTGTGTTTAACCAGGCTCTACACAACTACATGGAAGATCATCATTAGGCCTGGCTTTCACCCGGTCACTTCTTTCAGATAGATCAAAGGAGGAGTACAGATTTTAGGCAATTGAGAAAAAGACAGGCACTTCAATCACCATTCATGCATGTGCATAAGAAAGACGCTAGAGGACCCTCATCTCTCCCACACGATGCGAGACATCAACGCTCAAGAGCCCTACGTATAAAATGCACGAAGATGGCGTTTGAGGTAGCCTGGACCCAGGTCTGTTTTGTCTTGCATCACCACGATCATAGAAGTTGGGTTTTACAGCAACAACAGATCTGGGACCAGGCTAGCGTTGGGGTGTCAGTCCACTGGAGATGAGCCTTAACCAGATTTAGATATGGCACCATGCTTTCTGTTGTTCAAATTGACGACATGTAGACACTGGCTGGAATGCAGTTTTAACCAATCAGCATTCAGGATTAGACTCACCCGTTGTATAATGTTCAAATTGACTACATGTAGACACTGGCTGGAATGCAGTTTTAACCAATCAGCATTCAGGATTAGACTCACCCGTTGTATAATGTTCAAAATGACTACATGTAACTTTTGAGGCACACAAATGAGTTTATTGTAAACATATGTAGAAAACCTGGAGGGAAAAACTGTTTATGTGAAGATTTACTGACACCTGTTTGTCTCTGTAGTGGAACTAATTTTGTTGTAGGTTTAAAATGTGTATATTTAAAAAAAAAAAAATGTTATTGATTAGTCTTAACTGTGAATATATTCACCTTTAACCTCAGGAAAGGAAACTAGAGTCCAATACATCCATGGTACACCTGCCCACATACTGCCAGTGAGAGGCCATGGACATTCATGGTACACCTGCCCACATACTGCCAGTGAGAGGCCATGGACATCCATGGTACACCTGCCCACATACTGCCAGTGAGAGGCCATGGACATCCATGGTACACCTGCCCACATACTGCCAGTGAGAGGCCATGGACATCCATGGTACACCTGCCCACATACTGCCAGTGAGAGGCCATGGACATCCATGGTACACCTGCCCACATACTGCCAGTGAGAGGCCATGGACATCCATGGTACACCTGCCCACATACTGCCAGTGGGAGGCCATGGACATCCATGGTACACCTGCCCACATACTGCCAGTGAGAGGCCATGGACAAACTTTGGGTCAAAATCTGAAATAAAGCCGACCAGTATTGTACTCGTCAGTCTATTCCATTACCTTTTGAGTGCATGTAAAGTCCAATAGATCTTGAGACTTTGGGTAGACGAGTTACTTGCTTAGGTATAGATTAAATACATTGAGTAGGGTGGTACAATTCATACGCGCTGGCTCTTTCCTCATCTTCTATTGCCCACTCACCTTCCCCTTTATTTACATGTAAATAGTCTCTTTGAATTGTAATTATAAGTAGATTGAGAAATCCTTTATAAATTAATTTGAAATGAGCCATAAACACGAACCATTTAATCATCAGACATGGTCGGGCAAATTCAATGAAAAGTTAGTTATATGCACATCCTTAAACTGAGGCTCTGGGCTAATTAAGAACAAGGCCCACACACTAAAGCTCCCAATACACCACTTTGACTGTTTCTATCCAAAACATGTCTTCGTCACAAAGGGAAATAACCCGACAAAGATCCGTTGTCAATAAAGCGTTGAATTGAGAGCTTTAACAGTGTGAGGGCCTTGTTCTTTACAGGCAAAGTCAATGAAACGTGTCAGTGTTTATGCAGTATCTTTTTTTATATAAGAAAGGTGAAGCTGTGGTGTGGAGTCAGATTGTTATTTGAATAAATATAGAGTTGAGTGAGCAGCAGCATCACAGTACCCGTTCAAAACAGTAATAACGTCCAGTTGCTTTATGTCTCTGACCAAAACGTCAAAGGATCAGTCGACACAAAATGGACGTCGACACAAAATGGACGTCGACACAATGCTGAATTCTGCAGCATGTACTTCTGAGCAGGTACAGTGGCAGCACCTCTAACATGGTCATATTGGAAGGGTGGAG